>NW_018020820.1:7627-115684 GCF_002006095.1 Pseudomyrmex gracilis | reverse complement strand
ATAATAATATGTAAAATATATATTATGTACATTATATATATATATATTATATATTATAATATAACAAGAGGTAATTATTATTTAATTTACAAAAAGAATTCTCTGATATATAAATCTCTTTTAAAAATATTGTGTTGCACAAATTGACTGTGCAATTGTTATTCGCATTCGTTGCACGTACATTGCGAAAATGCAATGAGAAATCTCTCGCACAAGTCAAGAAACGCACACACACAGAAAACAGAGATGTTCAATTTCCCCAGAAAGCTCTCTCCAGTCCGACAACGTGACTTATAAACTGCATAGGCTTTCATACATACATGCAATCGCTTCTTATCACGAGTTGCAGAATTGTAATACAGATAAGAGAGACAGTTTTCCTCTCTCGCTTGGTGTGTGCATCGCTTATTCTCGCGTTTTATACGGCACTCGTATGCCACTCTATACGAGTGCCCGCGCCCTTTTATTTGTAAAAGTGAAGTTCTTTCCGGAACCTGTTAACCGTCAGAACTCTCGCGAGAGAACTCACGTCCTCATCCTGTTGTGTAAGAACATATTGTGTAGATTAATTTCGCCGCGCGATCGACGACGCACATTTGAACGCAAAATCGTCTTTCGGTTATTTTCTTCTCGCCGCTGGTTATTGGACGCGCGCGATAACACAGATATAAACTTTTACACGATAACACGCGAAATGAGAAAATAGTTGCATTGGAAAAAAGCAAAAGTAGCGCAAAAAAAAAAAAAAAAAAAATTCTCTATGAGGAAGCTCAGAAATAAAAAAGTTAATACGAGAATAGTGCGGAGATAAGTTTAATAACTCTATATCTTATCTTTTCACACATTATTTAAGTAGAACGTGTAACGTGTAACACGCGATCATAGACAGTGTGTGTGCATGTCCGTTGGCGAGCTGTCTTCTGTTGTTTGTGTGGAATTTGACTTAATTGGTATCTTTTTTTTAACGATGTTTAATAGTGACACCCCGGGCTGATGTTACGTAATTGTTAAATAACTTGTACGCGATGTGATAAAACCGCGTCACTCGCCGATATGTAATAACCGGCAAAAGAGACGACGCTTATCGATATGTCAGCGCTTCGTCACGTATCGATTCAGGAAAATCCTATGTAATTAGAAAGAGAATTAAAAAAAAAAAAAAGAAAAAAAAGACGAGCCGAATATATTAGCGGTCGCTAATAAACAATATCCTCGTCCCGAAGCTCGGGGGGAAATCGTGTGATCGCGAAAAATGTTTCGCGCGCAAGGTGCTGGTAAATTTCCAAAGAAACGCGCATTTCCACGAAAAGCAACATTTTGCAAGGCAAGACGGATAAACAAAACAATTAGGACCGATGTGTGCGAGAGGAAGAGAGAGAGAGAGGCTCATTTTCCTCTTCTCGGGGGAATCACCGCCGCGATCGCAAGCCATCTAATTAATTTTTACTCAACACCAGGATCGGATTCGCGTAATTTTCTATCAATAAATCGCGACCGTCATATTTTCCAACTAGTAATTTCTTTTTTTTTTTTTTCTTTTTTTTCCCTAACACAATTTTACAGATAAACGCTATTCGATAAACAAGTAAATTCACTTGTACGCGCACGAGCGAGCCGGATCGCAGGTGTGCGTGTGTTGTTTCCCGTCGATAAATCACGGAATTGTTTTTCTCTGAGAGCTAAAGACTCGATCCCAGCATCCCACAAAAAAAAGAAGATAACGTGTACTTAGATCATAAAAAAAGAACAAAGATGTTGCACGCGTGTATACACACACATACGTGCGTTCGGTGACTAATGCGTGCGACGAATCTTCTCACGCGTGCATTATTCCTAAAATTATCTTGATTGCGCCGCTTAAACGCGCGTTTTATATCGCCATAACATTCCTTTTGCGGTCTGTGCTCACATCGCAACGGTCACGAGATACGCGCAACGCGCGTGCGATCCAATATCATCGAAATAGTATTGTGTTGTGTTTCCGATGCGAGAGAATGTTACGTTTGTCGAGACGAGAAAACAATTTTGCAACATGCGATTTAATCTTAAATGTTGAACCTGTTGGTCTTGTTTGTTCAGCACCTTTCGAAACTCTCTTTAAAAAAATTATTAAAAATAAATCATTTAAAATGTATAAAAAAACTCGTATAAAATTGTATAAATTAAAATTGTATACGTGAATCATATAAAATTGTTTTTGTGTTAAACAAATAACATGTTAGAAGACATTTTAAAGATTCCAGAGAATTATTTGTAAAATTTTTCTGACATCTCGAAGTCACACACAAAGTAAAAACTCGCACGGCAAATCCACGCATTCGCATTTAGAGTGACGAACGGGTTCAGAATTAGGATTAATTCTTAACGCAATGCGTAAAGCTATATATAGACGGACGCGCGTATGTATCTTTGCAGAAATAACGCCCCGGAAATGGAAAATGTAGGGCGCGTACACTACGCGCTTTCTTGCGAACGCGCAATCTTCGAGAAACTATCGAGTTTGAAATCTAAACACAATTGTAATACTGCGACGAAGGATTTTACTTGGAAAAATATTCAAGAAAAAAAAACGCGCGCACGTGGAAAACCTGGTGGAATGAAGCGCGGCGCGTGTTCCGCATACATATCAGATAGATGCGATAATTAATTATTCAGAAAATTAATGAGAAAAATATCTAGTTTTAATCAATTTTCTTCATCGTGCGACATAAATGCATAAATTAATTGTCTCGGCAATTCTGTCGCCGCTCACATTTCTGCACGTGATTATATAAATGTCAATTGCCCGGTTGTGATAAAAGACTTCATTCCGTTCGACGTGCTCATTAATTCAATCGCGAGTAAACACATAGAACGGCGGGCGGTAAAAATACAAACACACACACATCTACGCACACATCTACGCGCGAGATCGCAACAAGGTGGACGATCGGCGTGTGAGTTTGCGGCGATGAAAGTTGCCGATCGGCGAGAAGTCAGCAAAAATATAATTAATCAATTCTCGAATAAATTCGACGATTTGATCGAAAAAATCGAAAAGCACAATCGAGACTACTGTAAAATAAAAAACAAACAGTGTTTGACTCTCGCGTTTATAAATTTTCGAATATTACAAGAACAATGCTAGCAATTTACGCTTGATTAATAACGCGCGCAATTATCACGTCGGCGCGTGATTGTTATTTGCCATGTAATTTTCATTTGAATATATATTTTATACACTTGTGTCTATCCTGTTTCGAGTCAACGCCGTCTACGAACAACAACTCGTGCTACCGCAAACACCAGACGCGTTCGAGGAAAGCGGACGCAGTCCGGGGAATGCTCGTCGAAGATTCTCGCATGTAAATAACATTTAATATCGGTCGATCAGCTGGTCGCGCGTTACCATAACCGCAACGGCTGTTATTGATCCGCAGCGCGGACAGGTTCTCCGTGTATAACACGTTCGTGGTACGCTTGGCTCGCGGTGTGTTGCGGCACATCGTGCATCATTCTCGACGAACACGTCCGCATCCCGCCGCCTAACTTTTAGTGTCCCACGATACTTCGGAATCGGGAGGACACTCTCGGGGGAGGGAGAAAAATTATTACATTCTCTCTCTACGAGCACACACACGTTCTCTCGCGACATCCAAAAAAAAATTACTTACCGATGCTCGTTCCACGTCCCGGACCAATGCTAAAAAACCGCGACGAGCTGCATCGTACGCGCGGGAAATACTATTTTGTTGTCGACGATCGCGGCCGATGAAGAAGTAGACGAAGCTTTTTGCGAGCGAGCGAGCGTGGACGAGACGGGAGCGTGAAGACGACGACGATAGGATGGGAAATACAACAAAAATGAGAGGAGCGATCGAAACAACGGTGCGTTTCACGCGAAAGAACGCGATCGGAAAGACGAAAGAGAAGATGAAGCAAAGAAGCGCGAACGACGCGCACCAGGAAACTAGCAACTCTCTTCTCTCGGGACTGTGTCGGTATCGCGAGCAACGCGACCGAGCCGAGGGTGAGTTTTGACCGACTGATTGCGCGCGCACACACACCGCGCCGCTGCTCCTCACGCTGCGCCACCCTCTCACCGTCACCCCCCTCGCTCTTCGCGCGCGCGCGCGCGCGCGCGTGCTTTGTTTTTATTTTCGTATACTCGAAATCACCTTGAGGATAATCTAAATTTTCGCACGAACCACCTTCGCGACTCTCTTCTCCTCGTACTCCAGTTTCTTACGTCGTCGCGATAAAAACTCCGAAAGCTTTTTTCTCTCGCGACACCCTCATCTCTTGCTCGCGTCTTCGCCAACGGTGGGGTTTACGCCGCGGAGGCTGTGTGATTTCTTCGGAACGTGCCAAGAATATATATGAATGTCAATCATAGTCCGCTCGAAAAGTCTTGGAACGGCGCCAACGAGAGTGTAAACAAGGGTTCATTCAGTAAAACGATATGAACAAACACGTATATCGTGAAAACTAAAACGAAATACGGGAGCTGTAAAACTTAAAACGAGTTACTGTTCATTCAATCAAACGCGATCAATTTGGAAATGTGTTTTAATTGCGAAGTATCTATAAAAAAAAAAATAACCTAAAGTTGTAATTAAAGTCAAATATCTTTTTTCTTTTTTAAAAAAAAAAGACATGTAAAATCTCGTCGTCGACGATAAACTTACAAGTTTCACGAAAAGTTGCGCAAAATCTTATCAATTAATACTGTATCGGTATCGCTCGTCAATATCAATTGACATTGACGATATAATATTCACTTACAAAGATTGTGGTCGTCACAATTTTTAAAATGAGCGGTCACAGATGCGCTGATTTTCGATTTTCAGTTCTGCGTGTAAGAGGGCGCTTTGATACAAAATACAACATGGAAGTTTACCGTGTGCCCTCCTGTTGTAAATATTTGTGCAAAACAGTCCGAAGCGACGTAAAAAAAGATTGCAAATAGTCGTACGCGGCTTAACTAGTTAGTTAGACGACTTGTGTGTCGCTTCTTTCGAAAAAAAAAGACTCTCTCGCGATGTCCGACGAGTCCGAGTACGAGGTGGAGGAGTTCGATATTTACAAGAGAAAGTATCAATTGCTGTTAGAGAGATGCGAAATCTTGCAGCAGGTTAAGTGTCTCAAAATCTTGCAAAAAGCCGCACACACGCAATCAGATACCGACGTGTTATTGTATATTCAACAGAAATGATTGACATGGTTGTTTTCTTTGAATGTAGGAAAATGAGAGATTGGTGTATAGAATCCAGAAAGTCAGAAAGCTCCTACGACGTACGCGGAAAGAAAAAAAGTTAGTCTCTCACATAGGTTTGTCGTCACTGTTCTAAAAATGAAATTTTTTTTTATCACCGTCTGATGTTGAATTGTCATAGATTTTTGATTGATCGGTTGGATCAGCATGGCGATTGTTGGCGGGAGGCGCCGATGGGTGTGCTTGAGGAGAATAGTGTGTTTCAAGCGACACCGAAATCAGAGAAGGGAGCGAAGGGCGCTTCTCAGAATGCCAAAGAGGAGAAACCCAAGAAAGGAACGAAGAGAAAAGGCGCGAAAGCGGATCCGAACGCGCCAAAGAGACCGGCCAATCCTTTCTTCCAATTTTGTCAAGAGCAAAGGCCCCGTGTGATGGAGCGCCTGGCCGGAGAGCCGGAACCTAGCAAGCAAGAGCTCACCAGGCAACTTGCCACCACCTGGAAGTCCCTCAGCGACGAAGACAAGAAGGTAAAATTCTTCGATGCCCTCAAATACATTGGGTTTTTTTTTTTTTAAATTGTCTTGTGAGAATATCTCGAGTAGTTCAAGTTCACACCTCAAATGTTTTTATTTCAGGTTTATTACGATATGTACGAGAGATCTAAAGAAAAGTACGTCGCTGAAATGGAAATATACAATAAAAAGACAGAAGATACACCGTGTCAACTGTCATTAAATATAACGTAATACACTACAAATTAGATATCTTATTTTATAGTAAAATAAATGATTGATCGTCATGTTTGTATATATTATAGCGACAGTTGTATGTGTATACATGCGTGGAGTTTTAGGATACTACGTCAGATTTTTTGTATATATATATACACATATATATATATACACACACATATACTCATTAGTTTTAATGTTTGATACCCAGTACAAACTACAATTACAAATAAGAGTTCGTAAAACATTAGACAAAATACGCTGAAAATAATATAAATTCAAATTATTTATTTTAACACAACAATATTATTGTATTTGCGTATAACAAAATTACAATAATTATCTGGTCACCTCACATCTTTTATATCTACAGTTTAATTATTTTATTGTTATACAAAATTGTGTGTGTGTCTACACACTTTACGTATCTTATATCCTTTTTTTTTTTTTTATTCCCATTGAACCTTATATTAGTGATTGAATATAAATGCTTGAGTGGAAAGAACAAAATATTGTCAAAAGATTCAGCTGTTCAATTTTTCTGCGATATCGGCAACTTACACGCGCGTTCGTTCGTGATAACCGCTGTACGTCTCGTTCTACTGCTAAATAGAAATGTGGAGAATATTAATAAAACGCTAGATGATTATTTCGAGCGCGAAGGATTGAAGTTGTCTTTTTCGCGTCTCAGATACGACATTGTCTGAATAGGATCAGTTTGCTGTGCGTGTTTCATAACGGATGGCTCGTGCACTCTCATAAACGGATTTGTCAGCTTTTCGTCTTTAATGGTGCTAGGTATAGTTGGAAGATTACTGATGAGTTGACCGTCCGCCCAACTCAATTTGTTTTTAATTGCCTCATTCTCGGGTTCCACGTGTAAACCAAACTTGAGATTGTTGACTGTGTACTCATGTCCGCAATATACTTTCTGTAAAGTGGCACAAGTGGTTCGCAACAAAAAAATCGCAAAGAATCAATGATAAATATCGAATTACAACTTACCGTGTCCTCTGGTAAAGAACCTAGAACCTCGATAAGCGCCTTGTACATTTGCTGTGCGGTACCTTCAAAAAATCTTCCGCAGCCACCGGCGAAAAGCGTGTCTCCTGCGAATCACGTTTCTTTGTTGATTGCAACTAATGATTTCGAATCATATTGATCTCTTTTGATACTTTACCTGTAAACACAGCTGGAGTGTCTTCTCCTCCGGTAACATAATAACAAATATGTCCCTTTGTGTGACAAGGTGTCGCAAGACACTTAACCGACAAGTTGCCGATATTAAAGGTATCATTGTGCGTAATTTTGCGAGAGATGGCTTGCACTCTATCGTCTCCACCATAGACGGGAAGATCGGGGAAACTTGCCAACAACTTGGCATTTCCACCAGCGTGATCCCAGTGATGATGAGTAGTTAGAACGTGTGTTAGTTTAACGTCATTTTCTTGAACAACCCTAACCACATATTCTGGACTAACAGGATCTACGATGGCAGCTTCCTTTGTAGCTTCATCAATGATCTAAAAAAAAAATATTTGAAAAATGCTAAACATTGTTTTTAGAGATTTTAGAAATTGTTGTATAAATATTATAATAAACAACACACACATACCAAATACATATAATTATCTTCAAGTGCTGGCAATATTTGAACTTTCATGTTGGACTGAAGTACCGTCGAGCTCTGGCTGTGACTTCCACGAAATCCGTTAGAAGAAATGCTCCTTGCTAAAAATGTTAAATATAAATACTATCATTTCTGCGAACACATTTTTTTTTAATCAAAAGTCAAAGATACGTGTAAACTATCGCTGTGTGAGTATAGAACTAAAAGTAATAATATAAATTTAAAAAAATGTTGCGAAGAAGTTATATTGCGCTCTCGTTGCGTCACAATATTATGTTATCGCAAATACGTTATCACATCTAAAGTATTCTGGGAAAAGCGGTTTCTTTGTACGTTGAAAATGTTATTGACGTGCAATATCATGTTGAACGTTGTTCTGTGTGATAAAGTGTACACATATATGTATATATATATATATAAATGACAAATATAACAAATATATAAAAGATACCCCTGAAATATAAAGACGTGAATGTGTTTTCAAGCCAAGTCGGACATACACGAAGCGCAGCTCGACAAAACATGATGATAATTGGACTTGCGAATAAAGTATCACAACTTTGATGTGCGCACAGGATTTACATTATTTCTTCGTTACTTGCCTGATAATGCACTAGCAAGATAACACGAAAGGAAGACAAGACCAAATCAAGCACACAGCTGATCGTTCAATGTATTCGGTAAATATATACACACATACGCTCACCACGTTATTCGCACAAGCAGCTATTTTACGAGTGTAACGCATGCGTTTTCGCGAGACATGTGTCGCGCGCTTTGTGTGGTTTTGCGCATCTGTGCGATATTTTATTTACATCTTATTGAAAACATGTACAGTATAAATGTGCAAGTTTTGTATTGACTTAAGTATACAACTCATTTTTGCACATGACACGAGATTATTTAGCGCTTTTTCCGTCGAAATATAACCTTTCAATCCAGAAAGTGCAGTATGGTGCAGTTGCGGAGAATAGCAATATTTGCTGTTTGATTATTGCACCGGCAAGGTGCGTCTCGGTGCGTTTGTGTATTGTTGTGGTCGAAGATCCGGAGAGTGTGCAAGCATTCTTATATCATTATCTATGTAAATAAGGATTCTTTCTCATGTGGCGTACTTTTTTTTTTAATGTATATGTATACTTTTATCCAAATGTATTTCTTGTGATATTTTAATATTTAAAATAATAGGGACAAAATGTCTGTTAAAAATACAGACGGGATTACTATAGACAGTGATGAGTATCAAGGTTGGTTTTACTGCATTAATGAAATAACAAATGTATTTTATACATTTTATTTAAATAAATGCGCATGCATAACGCACAACTTTATTCTATAAGATTTGACACTCATTTTTTCAACACACTTTTTGTTATAAGAAGATGTCAATGTAATCACACAGTATTTTTTCACAGTATTTGCGTATTTCTCAAATTTTCTTTCTTCCACAGTCACAGAAAACGACGAGATAGCCGCCATCGATTACGAGTTACAACAAATAGAGACTGAACTGCTAAAACTGCAGGACCGCAAGCAAATCCTGACCCAACGTAAGGAAAAATTGCGTGACGACGCTCTTTTGAAGAAGAGCTTTTCTCTGTCGAAAAAGAACTGGAACACAGAGAATTTTGAGTGGTCCGCAAAATTGAGAAAAACGTTGAAAGATGTTTTCAAAATAGACAAGTTGAGAGAATTGCAATTGCCAACCATGAACGCGATCATGTGCAAGGAAGATGTTATATTAATCATGCCTACTGGCGGTGGTAAGAGTCTGTGTTATCAGCTGCCGGCTGTGATCAGCAAGGGTATAACAATAGTGGTTTCGCCTCTGGTGGCTCTAATGGAGGATCAGTTGCACGGGTTGCACAGACTCGATATAAAAGCCACCATGTTGTGCGCGAAGGCCGACAAGGAAATTGTCAAGTCGACTATGAACGCTCTTGTAACCAAAAACTCGGCGCTCAAATTGATTTACGTGACACCGGAATACATGGCGAAGTCCAATCGTTTTATGAGCAAACTGCAGAAGGCATACGAGATAGGAAATCTGGACCGTTTCGCCATAGACGAGGTTCACTGTTGCAGCCAGTGGGGTCACGATTTCAGACCGGATTACAAGTTCCTAGGCGTGCTGAAGTCCATGTTCCCGGGAATACCGATTCTAGGCCTCACCGCCACCGCCCCGGCTAAAATTATCGTGGACGTGCAGAAGATGCTGGACATCAGCGGGTGTCTGGTTCTGCGAGCCTCGTTCAACAGACCGAATTTGTATTACGAGGTTCGCCGTAAACCGGCGGACAAGGACACTTGTCTCGCGATGATAGAGAACCTGTTGAAAAATCGATTTAACGATCAGTCGGGTATAATTTACACGACTACGATCAAAGACGCGGAACAGCTGACCTCGGATCTGAGAAGCAAGGGTTTGAAAGTCGGGTGTTACCACGCGATGCTCGAACCCGAATACAGATCGCAAGTTTACTCCAAGTGGATAACGGGCAAGTATCAGGCGGTGATCGCGACCATCGCCTTCGGTCTGGGTATCGACAAGCCGGACGTGCGATTCGTCATTCATCATTGCATTTCCAAATCTATGGAGAACTTTTATCAAGAGAGCGGTCGCGCCGGCAGAGACGGCAAGAAATCAACGTGCATCGTGCTCTACAGATTGGCCGACACGTTCAAACTGAGCACAATGGTGTTTCAGGATAAAGTAGGATTGCAGAATTTGTACAAGATGTTGGCTTATTGCTTGGATCAGACGTCGTGTAGACGAAGTTTGATTGCGACTCACTTCGAGGAGACGTGGGACAAGAGCGATTGCGCGCAAATGTGCGATCATTGCAAAAAACCGAGTGTTAAAAAGGAGATCGACATAACGCGATACTGCAGACATCTGTACGATATCATGACCAAGGCTGTGCAAAGTGAGACCCGATTGACCGCGCTTAAGCTCGTCGACGCCTGGTATCACAAAGGCGCCACGTCGTTGCGAGTGTCCGGTGTGCCTGTGCCGAAGTTCGCGAGAGAAACCGCGGAAGCTATTGTGGGACATTTGCTGATTAACGGTTACTTGCAAGAAGACTTTCACTTCTCATCGTACACTACGATATCGTATCTCAAACGTGGACCTAAGTCGGGACTAGCTCTCGGCAATGATCACAAAATATTTTTTAACTACGAATTGACTTAACGAATGTATAATTAGTCATTAATGTGCGCTCGATATAGAGAGAGAGAGAGTGACTGCATGTTTTAAGAGTAATTTATAAAAATAAGTGAGATGGTTATAATATACATATTATAAACATACGTATATTTATTTATTACAAGTATTTATTACAATATTTTTATGAATCCTATTCACAATATCAATAAAAATGCTGGCGTTAGAAAAAATTACGTTGATTTTTATAATTTCAGAGAAAATTACTTTTAATTACTGCAACGTAGCGAGCGTATAATCATACGGTAACAGTTATCGCAACACACACACACAGAGCTAATAAACCGACGGTACAATAAAAAAGCGATATGCGTAATTGGCTCGTACGCCGAGTATCGTTAGAAAAATTTCCGAATCAATAGCGAAATAATCACAGAGCGATTTGTTTTTTTTTTCATACAATTCACGTAATCGTCGTTTGTAGGTCAATCTCGGATGGATACGAAACGAGATGACGTACGTTGCAAGTTCACCGATCGAACGAACGAACGAATGAACAAACGTACGTGAAAAGAAAGCGAAACCATTCGTGCCCGGACTCGACGATTGAGAAAAACAAGTGGGACAATGATCGATAAGAAGAAACTGCGTGCGAATAGAATGGAATGTCAGCGGGTCGGGTAGTAGAGAAAAAAGGTAGCAAAGTCCTCCTCTCTGATCCGATGGACGGATATTGATTTAAGATAAGAGACGAACGCGCGTATCTCTTTGTGTGACGCCTCGCGCGCGTCGACGATGATGACAAATTTGTGTTGCAATTGTGCGCGCCGGACCGGACGTGTCTCGCGTTTAGAGGATAAAGTCCGCGCGAACTTACGTGTACGTTACCGCGCTTTGCGTACGCCGCAAGATTATTCAACGGAGATATCATCGAGATCGATGTATGCACTTGCGCGACACCAATCGCTACGTCGGTGGCGGCGTCGGCGCCCGCGCATCGAGCAGTGACGCGTGAGCGTCAACGAAACAAGGTCGTATTTCATTAACATGATTTTCGATTTTGTTCACCATCGTCATCGGGTCATCGGCGGTGTCGCGTAAAAGAGTTTCTTTCGAAGCTCTCGTCACGAGCAAGCGCACGTGTCTCGCGCAATCCTCACCCGTGAGAAGAGAGATCGAGAGTGTCTCTCTCTCCCCGAAAGAGACACGTCATTCATCCCTCTTTTCGAGCGAGTAACAAGCGCGAAGATCTTTCCGGATCATTCTCCGAAGCTGCAAGCGCCTAATCGTCGTTGGGGGTTCCAGCGCGTACTCGACAACCCCCTCGATGTGCACAGCACCGTGACACAGATAACGCCTCGTATCGCGAGAAGTTCTCATGCAACGAGGCTAATTGAGGCGATAACGGTATCACTGCGATATATCGCGTGTCCCACGCGGAAGTGTGTCTCAACCACCGGCAGTCGAATCCATCCTTAAATCCCCAAAGTGCTTTCGCTCATGTCCGATTATGCGTGTTCTCCGTCCCGCATTATTTTTCGCCGATCGGTTCGCTTCGCAATGTCCTCGCAACGGATCGTTCCAGCGTCTCGCGGATGAGGCGAGCCGGATAACATCACGGTGCGTCCCGTGGACGGTAAACAGATGGATTGCCGTGTCACCTAGTATCCCGAGTTTTTTGGCGTAAACGTTAGAATTGTTGTATAAAATGTTCTGAGAGGAGTTGGATCGCGCGCTTGTGTTTACGCTCGTCGAGTTTACGTGCGTCATGTTTCATTGGGAGAAAACGACGTAACGTTCAGTGATCTTCATCACGACAATGCCTCTGCCAAACATTCTGAGAAAGGCGAGCAGTTACATCCTCGGCGACTGCGGCCAGGACAATCGGCGCGTCATTTATCAGGACGGCGAGGCTCTGTTCTGCAAGAACAACGTCTGCGTGCACCCGCCGACGTTGATGAGACAGCACGCGGACGTGGTGCATCATCCCGGATATATGACGATAACTTGCAAACTGAACAAGAACTCGAATCTGCCGACCTTGCATCTGAGCTGGATACCGAACAGCACGCTGCGCAAACATCCCACGACGTTGGAGAACCAGAGTCCAAGAAACACCGCGGCGACGACGCATCGGGATTCCGCGGACTCACCCCGGTCCCGGCTACCGGATAGATGCGATCCGCTCAATGTTCTGGACGCGAGGGTCGAGAATGAGAACGAGAACGATAACGACAACGGGAACGGTAAGCTGGACGTGTGCCTGGAGGCGAAGGAGCCCGTCACGTGCGGGGATTGCGAGCGCGTCTGCTCCGGTTCCGGTTGCGACTTTTCGCGCCCGCGGGACTCGAGCGTGATCAACGACGGCGAGAATAGTACCGAGAGTACCGAGAATCAATCGTATTCGATTGAGTCAAGGAACGAGAAGAACGGAGATTCGAAGGACCGAAGTTGTAATCGCGACAGCGACGCGAGAAGCATCGACGAGGAAGCGCGATTCCTCTTCCGCGACGACGTGAGCATCAAAAGTCGCAGTCTGTCGCTGACCTCGACCTGCAGTTTGTCAATCTCGGTGTCCACCGACGGTACGTAAAGATATATTTAACGAACGATCAACGCGATATGACGCAATAACACGATGACGGTTGTTTGTTACAGCTGAGGAAGTGCCGTCGTGGATGAGGTCGCCGGAACTTCTAGCCTTGCAGCACAATCTTGCCTTTCCCGAAAGCGCGACCGCGTCGCCCGTAACTGTGCGCAGAGCGCACCGGTGTCGCAGATTCTCGGTGGATCTCAGCGAGATGCGATCTCTGAGACTGTTCTTCGCCGATCCCGCCTGCACCTGCGGTCAGCTGGTGGTGGCGAGCAGAGAGAGCCAATATAAGATTCTGCATTTCCATCACGGCGGCTTGGATCGACTGGCTACCACTCTGCACCAGTGGCATCAGTTGCTCTATCCGCGTCTGAGCTCCGACACGGAGGAAACTTTGCCGTACAGGTAAGACATTTAAATTTGAATGAAGAATAAATTGGAGATTTTAGCGCGGAGCAACGACGTTTTTAATTTTAACGCGTTGTCCATTTGTACAGGCATTTCATGGTGTGCAGACCGGAGGTAAGTCGGGACGAGTTGCATCCGGAAGAGGGCCAAGTGCCGATGATCACATCGCTAGCTTGGAAAGATTTGTTGAACGAGAGGGGCCAAGTGGAGGACGATCTCGCTCTCCGCAAGGGTATATTTTTTGGTGGTCTGGAACCGGCGCTGCGAAAAATCGTTTGGCCCTTCTTGTTGCACTGCTACTCTTATCAGAGCACCTACGAAGACAGAGAACAGATCGACGCTATCAGACGGCAAGAATACGAGGAGATACAGAAACGTCGCTTGACCATGAACCCCGAACAGGCCGAGCGTTTCTGGCGAAACGTGGTGTGCATAGTGGAGAAGGATGTTGTCCGCACGGACAGAGCCAATCCGTATTACGCCGGTGAGGGCAATCCGAACATCGAAGTGATGAAGTAAGCTTGTTTTTTTTAAACGCGTTTGAATAAAAAACTAATTTGGAATGAACTTGCGCCCGGTATTTAATTGTTTTTCCCTTTTTGTTTTGTTTTTTCTTCAGAAATATTTTACTCAACTATGCGGTGTACAACTGCCGCTTGGGTTACACTCAAGGAATGTCGGATCTCCTGGCTCCGTTGCTAGCCGAACTCAACTCAGAAATAGAGGCCTTCTGGTGTTTCGCCGGTCTGATGCAGAGATCGGTGGCCGTCTGCACTCCGACCGACACGGACATGGACAGAAATCTATGCTACCTGCGGGAATTGGTGAGAATAATGGTGCCGGATTTTTATGCGCATCTTCAAAAGCACGCGGATGCCTTGGAGCTTTTATTTTGCCACCGATGGATACTTCTGTGAGTTTAATTGCACACTTCGCGCACACATCTCGCACATACGCGCACGAACTTTTCACATTTTCCTCTTCATTGCAGATGCCTGAAGAGAGAATTTCCTACTGAGATAGCGCTGGTCATGTGGGAAGCCTGTTGGGTCAATTACTTAACGGATCACTTTCATTTGTTTCTTTGCCTTGCCATTATGTGCGTCTACGCGGACGATGTGATCGCTCAGGATCTACGGACGGACGAAATGTTGTTGCACTTTAGTTCGTTGGCAATGTACATGGACGGGAATGTCATATTGAGAAAGGCGCGGGGCCTACTTCATCACTTTCGTCAACTTGTGCGCTTGCCTTGTACGTTAGCCGGTCTGTGTCGACAATGTGGTCCGGGAATGTGGGACAGCACCCACGATCCGGTGATAGAGTGCGTGGGTCACGAAGACACGAATTGTCCCTATTTAAATAACTACGAGTGACTTTCTAATCTCTAATTTAAAAAAAAAAAAAAAATCAACATGAGAAAACGTCAGTATTATTTAACGTATAAATCGTTTCGTCGAGTTATTAAATTGTAACGAGGAACGCTCTTCTTCTCTAACGAATTCTTTCTTTATATTCCAGACTTAAAAAAAAAAAAAAAGAAATTCGTAGAATATAAGTTTTCTACAACTACTACTACAATAGTAACGAATTATATCAAGCCTATCTACGCTCTCTGGCTATTAGACCACATGCGAATAAGCTTAAATAATCTCACATACGTGAACCGATATGTAATGTGACACGATGTGTAATCTTTATTCTTGTAAAAGTCGCTTCAATTATACTTTGACATTTTTTGGATCAACATAAAAAAAAAAAAGTAAGGAAGAAACGTATCAAACACACATGTTACTCGCGTATCAATTCACATAATTGAATTATCAGCCTAGTGCCGAATCTAAATGCCGAAGCACAAAGATACATATCTCGAAATCCGATCTCCAAAGTTTAGCGTCAAAATATGTAAGATTAAGAGAGATTTTAACAGAATTTACATACATATATACACACATACACACACACATACAATCACGAATATATAGATGAAAATATCTTTGCGATACTTCTCGTAGGCGTTAAAGACTGACTGAGTGAAAAAGATGGGATATAATTAGTACAAGCACCCGAGTGCCCTGAGTTGGAGCGAAGAGATGTATCTGTCGTGTAATTTTACTCCTTAGGCATCCAGTATATATATATATATATATATATATATATATATGTGTGTATATATATATATGTATGTATATATATACATACATGTACATTCCGGTGGCGAAAAGTGTTTGTTCGCGAAAAAAAGAAACCAAAGAAACAAATCAAATCGTATATAAATATATTTAAAGAAAAAAGGCTATTTATTATTACAAACGTACTCATATATATTGCATTGAGTATAAATTATAACGACATATATGTTCTTCTCCTCTTGGTATTTACTTACGCTCCCCACATAAACGTGTTCTCCACTAATACTTGCCGTGCATTGTAACGTCGAGCTTTGTTTTTTTTTACTCTTACAACTCGACAAGACACGTATGTACTACCTGTTACTTTTGTTGTTGTTTGTGAAATCTAGTTTTTAAGACGAATGAGATTATTATTGTGAATGTTTTATTTATTTCAACTCAGTTCTCTTTATTTTTGTTTTTTTTTGTTTTTTTTATTATTACGTTATTTACGCGAATGTAACAAATTCCTTTTGTATGTTCTTGGAGTTTGCTTAGAAATTCGTCAAAGCGCAATTTTAAATATTGCTTTTTCCCCATACCAGAGCTAACGCAAACTGCGAATTATATAATGTAATTAAACAAAAAAAAGTTTAGAAACGCTGTGCGTTATGACACATACACACAAACACATACACACACAGCGGTCGAATAGCGTTTAATGTGACTTCACGTGGAGCGAACGTGCAAACTCTTAGAAAGTCTGCTCTATATATAATATATATTACCACGTATAAGGTCAAAGCTGTTTATATTCAAGATTTTAAATATCGTGCCTATGCAAAAAAAAAAAAAAAAAAAGGGGCGATTGTATAACGCATTCCGCGCTAATCCATTTAATCAGGGACACATGAACTTTTATCGAAAAATGAACAATTATTATGCTTTTATCGTGCTATCTTGTATCGTGTTGAAATCTTGAAGAGAAATCTATCTGTGTTATAAGATCTGTGGATCTCGTACGGAATAAGTATAGAGAGACATATATGTGTATACATATGTGTATTATACCGATGGCGAATAAATCGGCAGAGAAGACTTGTATAATCAACTATTTATTATTATCCGTTTTTCAATTGCTTTTGGAAAATATAATAGATATATGTATATATATATATATAATTACATATACATATATATACGCGCGCGCAACATTCTTCAATTGAACATATACTCTTCATTGTACGTTATGCTCGCACAGGTACACAGTTATTACGGACATCCTGCGAATTATTTTTTTTTTTTTTGGCAGTTTTTATACACGTATACAAAAATACGACATCAAAAAAGAAAAAGAAGAAAAAACAAAAAAACGACATAACAACATGACGCTTCTTCTTTACTATCGCTGCTATTATCACCCATGTCAATTGTCTCATTACGAGAATGCGCAAACAGAGGAAAAGTTGTGTGATTTTTACTGTGTGTACAAGTAAAATATATATATATATAAAATGCACATTACGGCTGTTTACAGAATCGTCTCAGAAGAACAAAATTACGCACATCTGTCCACGATGACACAATAGTTTACTCTCTCTCTCTCTCTCTCTCTCTTTCTCTACGATACTAATTAAAATATATACGCATATATAAAGACGATAATTTTTTTTCTTCTACAGATTATTATCCACATCTTAAGCTTACACGGTATTTGACTTGTACATATGTGCCGACTTGTGCCAAAGTATTGTCGGTTCGCCATGAGTACGTGTGAGCACGCAACTGCACACACAAATGACGTCTTAAAAATTAGTATATTATTATCCTGCGCTAAGGAGATCTCAAGTCTTACAGATCGCAAATCAGTCGTGTTACATATCCCGTCGTAATAATAACCACCGTTGGATTTCATCGCTAATGTGAAATTGTTTTTTACTGTTTTTGTTTCGCGTTCCCAATACCGCGCGTGATATATATTGTTAAAAAGAAAATATACATATTCAGGATATGCAAAGTAACTTTCATCAATATATCCATCTGCACTTTATATATCGTTAGAGTATTTTTTTCTCTCATAAAAGTTTCTCTTTCTTTCTGTCTCTCTTGCTTTTGATCTACGATATTATTATTACGTAGTTTTACGTATAAGATAAATTTTCATTTTGCTATTAACTGACCATCGTTCGATGATGTATCTGTATGAAATTGACTGACACTAAGATCATACAAGCGATAGCCCACGCCACGACGAAAACCAACCAATACTTGTTCGAGAAAGGACTTGCGAATTTGTTCTTGACACCCAGGCCGATGACCTTGTTGGTTTCCTGTCTGGCGTAGTAAACCAGAAACGTGGGTATCAAATACTGAATTCCTGCTCCCGCGTACGATCCTGTGATACCAACTAATATTGACAGATCCTTGGTGTAGAGCGCGATCAGATACGGCGGCAATATCGCCAAAATGGGGAAGACGAGTTTTTGAAAAACATTGTAGGACGTATCTTCGTTCAAAAAGAGCGACTGCAGATTATTTCGCAGAGTGATCGCTATAATGGGAAAACTCGTACTCAGAGTGAACACGGGGAAGAGAGCTAGGAAATACTCTATAAACAGCATAAAAATATTGTCACTCTTGGAACAATTGCCCGAGCCACGTGGTCCAAAGTCCAAGGTATAAAGATCATCCAAATGTTCGAAGGCGAAAGCGCCCGTGAGAGCCAGTAACAGATAAAAGAAAGCGATAAGTACGTAATCGAGAGCGAGAAATCGATTTATCATGGATTTATTCGCTATTGGCGCGACTAGAGCTGGTAACGAGTGATGACACATGAAGGAATAGACGCAAGCACCGAAAAGACCGGGAATCCCTAGAACAATGTAATATTTTGTGTGTTAATACTTTACGCATTGTATTTATTAGTAAAATTGTTAACGCACGATATAACGCGTTAACGAAATCAACGTCCCAAACAAACGTTTGCGACAATTTCCCTTACCGGTTAAATTGGCGGTAGGCGGATCGCCCCGAGGGCCGTACCGTATGAGACTTATTACAGCGTACAGAATCATTATGTTAAATGCGAGCCATCGCATTGCCGACGTCAACAGCTGAAGATACTTGGTCTTCTGAACATTGAAAAATACAAACGGTCCCAATAATAACACAAACAACGTCTGAAAATTAAAAACACAATTATCACAAGTATTTTCTTCGACGTTTTATTTTTGTCAAAAGCTAAAAAAAAAAAAAAAAAAACTTGGAAGATAACATTCTTCTAACTCACCAAGAATATTCTGTACGCATCCGAACGATTTAGTTCGTAATTTTCCCAGCACGGTTCGGTGTCTGGTATGGTGTCGTTGCAAGTAAGATTTTCTGGCATATACGTGCAAACGACATCAGCTACCGACTTGGCAACTGCTGCGCCGTAAATACTCAAATCTCCATACAAATAAATAGCCAAACACAAGTAAAACAGAGTGGTTCCAAATCGATTGAAAAAAATAGATGCCATCTGTCCCATCTCTATTTTATCACGAATCACATAATATCTGTAAACCATATCGGAACGCTCCGGGCTGCTAGTGGTGGTTGTGGCGGAGGTGGTGGGAGTGGCGGTGGATAAAGGAGCCACCAACGGAGTATCTTCCGAATCCGAATTGGAAGGACCTGATTCACCTATTGTCTGTAAGACCTGAAACAAGTGTCTCAATTTAAACCTTGCTTGATGCTTTACGTTATCCGTCTTCAAGAATTCTAAAAAAAACTTACTTATTGTTCCGAAGTATTTCACAATTTCGATTACTTACTGTTTTCTCTTGTATAATATATTTGTTCTAAAGAAATCCAAAAACTCTTACGCGTTTCCGATGCTGAAGATGTCTCCATGTGACGATAGCATTCGCCGATGCCATTGCTTCTATTACAAACGTTACTGTAACAAAACTGCAAAAGAAACAGGAACTGCAATGAAACCGTTCAAAAGGATATTTCAATTTAAAATACATCTCAGGGATTTAAATCTTGAGTATGAACCTGATGAACGCCAACACCAAAATGACACTCAATCCGAGTATCCATCCCGCTCGACTGAACACAGCTGGCAAAGTCAGAGCTCCCGTTCCAACAATGAGATTGAAGATATAAACGAGTCCAATCTACGACAGAGGTTTGGACTTAGCGAACAGTTTAAAGCGCGTGTTCTTTGTTTACTACGGAAGCTCTCAAGGTTATGCGCCATATGTCAATACACAGTGCGCGACTCGTTTAACGGGAATACACGACTTTTTCTCTCTTACCCATGTTGAATACTGATCGTTAACATTTTGTTCGGGCATCTCGTCTCTCGAGTTGAACCGACGTCAAACTCGGAGACCTACACCTCTCTCGGAAGATGCGCTGCGGTTTCTCGTTTTGTCGTCACATGCAGTCACTGAACAACCACCGGTGGTGGTCACCGATCTAACGTTTCGTGTTTTTCCGTCGACGCGGAGACTGTGTCATCGAATACCTTAGCGATCACGCGTTGACGTAATTGAGATAAGGTCCGAGAAAAAAGAACGCGCAATATACTCTTACATGTATCTCACGGAGGTCCCGATGGCCAGGCCGACCATCTCAACACGGACTTGTCATCGACTTTTCGTCGCGAAGCAAACACGGACGACCAATCGTCGACGAATATGCCGCAAAAAAAACGTAGCGAAGACATCGTGGGCGAAGTGACGCAAATCCCCGTCCAATCGTCCGAGACGCGTTCGGATTTTCGTCCGACTGATCAATAATTTGACAATTAAACGTCGTTCTTCTTGATTGATACAATTCAACTTGAATTTCCCCGATTTTCAGCAGGGATCGTGCCGTGCTGCCACCTGAACTCAAACGCAAAATGGCTTTGCGAGTTTAACTTTGAGAGGAAATGTTTTTTTTTTTTTTTTTAATGCAAATTTAATTAAAAATGAAATCAATTTGGAACTTCAAAAAGACGGAAACTAATCGAACTTTTAGATCTTTTCGATTTAACTTACGCAATTTGTTCCCAATCTATCAGGACTTTGTTTTAAACAGATATTTTGAATCGCACAATATTTTTTCTTAGTGATATTTAAAACATATCTCATAATTTATCATTTTCCTCAGCTCTCTTTACACATAGAATTCGAATGTTGTTTACACGAGTCACAATATGAAATTCCATCAGAGTTTGCGCACATGTTTTTACAAATCGGATTATAACAAAAAGAATAGTTGATTAAAAATGGACTTTTATTTCAACTGAAGATAATTTTTCTCTTGAACGTAAATTCTAAAATAATTATACATATCTGTTTAATAATTGCTACGAAACATTATTTATGTATACACACGAGTTACATATTTATAATAAAAAGACACATATACATAAAAGTAACATGAATGAAACGAGAGTATACGAGATTGTATATGAGAAAAAAAAAACAAATACGCGTGAAGGGACGAGTGGGAATGCGAGTAAGGGGATGCGGACGACTGTTGCGATTTCAAGAAACACAGTTAACAATCGTGAGTTTTTCAGACTTTTATTTTATAATCCCATAAGTCTAAAGTAGTCTTTAAGATGTGTACGTGAATGGTCTTTGCGCAATACAATGGGAATAAATTATAATACTTTGGCTACGCTTGCGGGGTCAAAACCGTGGTTGTTTATTTTATTTTTTTTTGTTTTTTGTCTTTTCTTTTTCTTTACCTTGCTTGAGCGGATGTTCGTATTTTCGTATTTCCGGATCAGCGGTTTACCCCATCGTGTATAAAAAAAAAAAAAAAACCATGAAAAGAAAGAAAAAAAAGAAGACAAAAGGCCATCTTTTCCCTCAACGATATGCAAACGGCAATAGAAAAAAAATTATATAAACGAGGTCTTTCTTATAGCTCTCTCGGAGCGGAATGACGTGCGTTTTTCAACTTTGACGCGACTTCTTTAAAAAAATATCGCATAGTGATCGGAATGCATTCCATCGTTGATTGCCATGTCCGAACTCCGTCACGTCACCGCGCGGGAAACCGATCTTTCCCGCGAAACAGCAAACTCCGGAGGAGTTTAAATCTTCGTGAACGTTTCTTGCTCGAGTGTGTGTTGTCGAAGAAAAATGGCAATCAAAGCGTACGCGCGCGAAGCAACGAAGGGGAAACGGATGGGGGGAGGAGGATGGAGAAAACGACAAGCCTGACGAAAAAAGGAAGCGTTCTGCTCGCGCGTTGAGAGAAGGATGTCTCGCGAGAAACGTTTAGCTAAATCTTATGTCGATAAAAGTTGTTCGAATATATATAATATACAAATAATCCAATACAGGATAAAAAGTAAAAAAAAAAAAAAAAACATTACGCTTATAGGAATCGGGGCACATGTTTAAGATCGTTCACAATTAATAATTAAATTAATTTTTAATTAATGAATAATTATAATAATTAACACGATTAAAAATTAATTCAATTAATTAAGATTGTTATACGTGATACTGAAATCGGTGAATGGAAAAATGATGAGAAATGATCGCGTTATAAACGAGCAAGAACGAACCGCCGGTTTATTTGGGTTGCCGCCGAGACCGAGGAACAATCGCGGGAGGAGGGCGATATACCGTAAGCTCCTCACTCCTCTCGTTTAATCAAACACGCTTTGTCACGCGTATCTTAAACACGTACATCCGAAATTGAAAGAAGCTACCTTTGCCCTTGGGGGGGAAAAAAAAAATCCAAGGGCAATCGTCGCGGAAGTTGATGTTGTGTCCGCCTGCTAAACGAGACAGAAGCCTCTCTCTTTCTCTCCCTTTTTCTCTCTTTCTCTCTCTCTCTTTTAATCTCTCGACGTCTCAAGGATATCGGGGGATGATAATATGCAATGGAAAAAAAGGCGCTTAGAAGCACTTCCTGTGGACAATGGATGGTCCTGATTCATCGTACTCCTGCTTCGAGATCCACATTTGTTGGAAGGTGGAGAGCGATGCGAGGATCGATCCGCCGATCCATACGGAGTATTTCCTCTCAGGCGGGGCAATGATCTTGATCTTCATGGTAGATGGGGCTAAGGCAGTGATCTCCTTCTGCATCCTGTCGGCGATGCCAGGATACATGGTGGTACCACCGGAGAGAACGGTGTTGGCGTACAAGTCCTTACGGATGTCGACGTCGCATTTCATGATCGAGTTGTATGTGGTCTCGTGGATGCCGCAGGCTTCCATGCCCAAGAACGAGGGCTGGAAGAGAGCCTCGGGGCAACGGAATCGCTCGTTGCCGATGGTGATGACCTGACCGTCCGGAAGCTCGTAGCTCTTCTCCAGGCTGGACGAGGAGGCAGCGGTGGCCATTTCCTGTTCGAAGTCGAGCGCGACGTAGCAAAGCTTTTCCTTGATGTCACGAACAATTTCACGCTCGGCTGTGGTCGTGAAGGAGTATCCTCTCTCAGTGAGGATCTTCATGAGATAGTCCGTAAGATCGCGACCAGCCAGATCCAAACGGAGAATGGCGTGCGGCAGAGCGTATCCCTCGTAAATCGGTACGGTGTGAGAAACGCCATCGCCTGAGTCCAGCACGATACCAGTGGTACGACCGGAAGCGTACAACGACAGCACAGCCTGGATCGCTACGTACATAGCTGGAGTATTGAATGTTTCGAACATGATCTGCGTCATCTTTTCGCGATTGGCCTTGGGATTCAAGGGAGCCTCGGTAAGTAGAACTGGATGTTCCTCGGGAGCTACTCGCAATTCGTTGTAGAATGTGTGGTGCCAGATCTTTTCCATGTCGTCCCAATTGGTTACAATACCGTGCTCGATCGGATACTTCAGTGTGAGGATACCTCTTTTCGATTGGGCCTCGTCGCCAACGTACGAATCCTTCTGCCCCATGCCGACCATAACACCCTGGTGGCGTGGTCTACCGACAATTGACGGGAAGACGGCACGCGGAGCATCATCTCCAGCAAAACCAGCTTTGCACATTCCGGATCCATTGTCTACTACGAGCGCAGCAACTTCCTCGTCGCACATGTTTGCTTGGTTGATTTAACTGCAATACAAAATTACAATTAGCTTATACTTGTGATACAAGAAAAAAAAAAACAAATATATTAACACATTGCGGATCAGTCGTTATTGCTAACTGTATCCATAAAGGGTAATTGTTTGCTTCATATATTTAAACCCGAGAATTCTTGCAAACGACCGCAAGCGTTAGAATCTAGAGAATTTTCGTGTCTCATTCTTCCGTTTGCAATGCGTCAATCCAGAATTTTGTGAACGTTTTTTATTCGCACATGGAATATTCTGTGATCCGCGAATATTAACAATCTTGCTGTCAACAAAGTATCAAGATTACTCCGGACTGACGTCTCTACGTACAACACTTTTCAATCTCGTCAGGTATTAAAAATTTCGATGTTTGCTTAAAAAGATAGAAACTGCAATTACACAATCTCTAGATATCGTCTATCAAAAACGGAAGCGTTTTAATCGGAGTATTAGCAGACTAATGACTACTTCATTAGCCGGTGACCGGCCTCGCTTTCGAAACGCTTTTCAAGATGGCGTCGGAGGAAGGCAAACGTGTCAGCAAGAGAATTCAAGCGATTAGATCTCACGAAAGGTGAATCGTGAAAGTACAAAAGAGAAACATTTGTAACCCAAGTAGTTTGGTTGAAAGCACATCGATAAAATTCAATTTGAAAGAGACGCGACAAAAGAGATATCTTTCGAAAGAGGAGCTAAGTTATCTTTAATTATCAGAACCGCACCCTGCCCCACCCCGCGCCCCGCCCTATCACAGCTCGTGACGAACGGCGAACAACCTGTGATTGTCTCGTTCGAGCACACATCTTCGACATTTCGCAATTTAACACTTTTCTCGCAAACGTGCGCAAACGTGCAAACGATGTCACACGTACATACACTACCGATAATTTAAATCGTTCTCGATTTTTCTCCGCGTTCTCGTTGAAATACCGCGTACGGATATCTCTAACTTCGTTTTAACAACGGAGCGAATGAAGCTCTCACAAGTGAAGCACTCGATTCCTCAACGTACGCCGCCAACACACCCAATCATCACTTCGCACTACAAAAGGCCGGTAACTTTCGTGCACTTTTTTTTTTTTTGGTTTCTCCTTTTCCTCCCGCGTTTCTCTAATTTCACACTGATCTACGATTGATACGTTACCATCTAGGTCTGCAAGATTATAGAATGCTGATTTATTGGACTTACGGTTCGTTTTTCCGAGTAAAAAAGGTAGTTATATACAAGTTCTAATTAGAACCGACACTGCCGCACTGTCGACCGATCTAGCACCGAACGCAGAGTGTAGTCCGGGCAATCGTTTCGTGGAGTATTATATGAACAGATGCGTTGTTCCTCGACGTCCCCCCCCACCGCCCAACGTTTAGCCAATAAGGGTGGGACACCCTCGACCAATCCTGGCTTTCTTTACCATATATGGAAGTACTCTGACACGGAGGGGTTTTCCGTGTCCCCCTGCCCCTCGCTCGCGGGAGCCGCGCGATTTCCCCCCGCGGCGCAACGAGCCGGTCCCACGACACCCGGTGTATGAATGCATCCGTTAAATTGACCGTCGAACTCCGGAAGATTTTACACGCGAATTGATTATCGGATCTCACGAATCTTTCTCTCTTTCTATCACACTGTTAATTAATTTGTAACTCGCTACTCCATTTCGTTTGAGTCATTCGCGTTATTCACGCATCGAGAGAATCTGCGGAACCAGTTTCCGCGACCAAAGAAAAAAGATTCTACCTAGAATATCTTAGAATGGAGAGAGAACCGCTCTCTCGCGCGAGCGGCACATTTCTCGCGAGCGGGCTGAATGAAATTCTCTTCTCGTCGGAGCCGTCGCCGCCGCCGCCGCCGCCGGATCGTATATAATTACAGTTAGTCGCGAGAGCGTGTAGGTTAGCAACGCGGATTTTCTCTACGTGTCGTTGAGCTATTAATAAACTATCCGGCGCGTCGTCTCGCCGCAACCACCTGTCTCGCCGCGTCTGATACACACACCCGGCGACCACCTTGCGACGTCGACGGCAACCTGTCGACCACCCTGGCGCCGCATCACGCTGCGCGTCTTTAAAAGCGGAAAGCCGCAAATCAAGAGAAGATACATGTCATTTTTATATGTATATTAACCATGACGCGACGATCTTGTTACATTCGAGAGAGCAACGCCCTACACCATGGCGGCGTTTTAATATTAACACACAGAATAACGCGTGAGAAAACCTGACCAACCGATTTCGTTCCGACGGGAAACGGGCACCGATGCGTGGCCGACAGCCAGCGCGCGGCCGGTTACACACGCGGGCTTGTCTGCTTACCTGATTCTTCTGAATTAAACGTCGAGTTTGCGTTTTCGATCCTCGAAAAATGGATCAGCGGATATTCGTCCAAACGATGATCAGCAGCACGATGCGGACACTGCGAACGCTGCCAGCGAGAGATCGGGGATGATTGTGCTGCCGGACGAACCTGCGAGACGTGAGCCGGTATCGCGCCGCCTCGCGTCACGTCACGTCTCGTGGACTCGTCCACGCGAAGGTGTGGTCGGCATATCAACCGCGCTAGAGAATTTTTACGATTCCCCAATCACGCGTCCTGAAAAGAAAGATCCGTCGTTTTCGACGCATTTTCTGTTTTCGTTGTCGGATTTCAGGCAGAACCGCGAAAATCTTTGCGAGAAACAACGACGGTCATCGATTTGTTCTGTCGTACGTAATTCGCACGTCGCGTTAAATGTGACGTGCCGATTCGCGAGGGCCACCCCTCACGACGAGAAACATGGACTCGTCCGTGCCGGCTTCTCCCACCACCCGGATTCACAGCTCTTGCCATATATGGGCATAAAACGAAAGCGACGCGGCGATTGGTCCGTCGGCCGGCTGGCGGCTAGATTCTCCAAATGCCGCTTCAAATCGCACGATACAGAGAGAGCGTAATGTCTCCTGGAAGTATACGCGCTGGCGTAAAGGTCCGTACGACTAACCGTCGTCACAACTACCTGCATAAGATAGTAATTTACATATTTACGTGTTTGTATATTATACTAGTTATAGCATTCGGAAATGCGCTTACACATTACTCCGATTCTTTTAAAGAAACGATTGTGTGCGTGTTTGTCGCGTTAACGCATCTTTCCTTTTTTTTTTTTTTTTTTTTACTCCAAGTAGCAATAATTCATGTTCGTTTGACAGAAAAAAATGTTATCTCTTTTTTCTTTTTATCGCCTTTTCCATTCTAAAGGTCTGACGATCATGACGGACACTGCTCGATTGTTCTGGGAAACTTTATATATGTAGAAAAAAAAAAAAAAAAAAAAAAAACTTACGCACAACACGAGCGGTCAAAGTCGAATCTCATATTTGCGTCCAATGTGTCGTGAGATAAGAATATTGCCAATTAACGTGTCATCTCGCGAGATTGCGAGCGCGAGATCTCATTTTTTTTCTTTTCTCTTTCTGGCAAATTGCGTGCGACGCGTAGTTCTTTAAAAATAGACTCAAGGGCAGGGGCACAGGATGCGAAGGGTACATTGCACTTATGCCACGTCATACGTATAGACCCTAGGCTCGCTCGTCTCTCTCTCTCTCTCTCTCTCTCTCCGCCGGTAATACTGGTTTAATACAAATATACACAGACACCCTGTAACCATCAGTGTTGCACGCTACGCTCCCGTACCCGGCTAACGTAGGAGAGAAAGGTCTGCGTGCGTGCACCAAAATCGATACCCACTTCATCTCGAAGCCTGTCTCGCGCGTATAGTCGAAGAAAAACGACACGTGACCGGTATCGAAGAGACGTGGAGATGTACATTATTAGAAAGAAAAAGAAAGAACGCGCGCGCGGCTGGAGAGAGAAAATTTGTACGAGAGATAATAGGCTAAAATAATTCAGCCGCGCGCTGAAATCGGGTTCGCTGACGAAATTGCGGGAAACGCAATTAGGTTAGGTTTCCATGCTCTTACTCGTGCGCGCGCGCGCGCGTGTGTGCTCTGTGATGATTCACACTCGCCGATATAATGAACGAACGCGCGCGCGCGCGTTTCGATCATCGCGCGAGAACCCTCGATTGGCGTGAATCATTTCGACGTGTAGCGGTTTTTCGTGTTCAAGTCGATCGACGTAATTACGTATACATACATACGTTGCGATCCCACATTTAAAATTCATCCGCGCGCAAATGTGACGTAGAGACGCGATCGTGTATCAATATATGATGAATCTGGGATCTATGACGGATGTGAGATTTAAAATTGTTTTTTTTTTTTATTTCGGTGTCCTCCTTTCAACGCGCGTATGAAACAATAATATACTGCACGCATACTCGTGCGTGACTCGTTCCGCATCCCGAAGACCCAATGACCGGAGATGCTCCGACCTTGTCCACCAAATAAGGTCTCGGCATCAAGGTCTTTCTTGTCGGAGAAGTATAAGACCCCCCCCCCGAAGTCGTTCGTTATTACGAAGTCGAGTCATCAACAATTCCCTTCATCATGCATCGAGAGATTGCACCTTGCGTTTCTGCGCGGAGTCAATCGAAGTGACGACTCGCACACGTCATTTTGAATGAATTAAAAAAAAAAAAATTAACGAGACGCGCGTAAATCTTCACGCGAGCGACAGAGAGAAGGACGAATTCAAGGAACAATGACACGTCGAAATGACACGTCGTTTGTTTTCGAGATTCGTCGCGTTTGTCACATCCGCGAAGAAAAACTATGTATGTGCGAGCAGAGAGGAGAAGAACCTCGCGAGACTTTGCGAGGTTGTTCAATGGGGTATCCACAGAGTGGTAGGCGTACTATTGTAGGTACGTACATATATCCGATATCTGCCAACACGTGAATGAATATACAACACATCGTCTGATTCTGCCGTTCCCTTCGCTGTTTCGCATAAAATTGATACGAAACGCGATGATGTAAAACCAAACGTGTGTCGCGCGAGTGTCCTTTTTAGATGAGACTTGCACAAAACTGTGGGCGCGAAACGTAAGAATTACCTATCATCGTGGCGCGAAGAGAGGGGAAAAATCTTTTTAGTTTTTACTAAATATACAAGAGAGCAATTCGTAAAAAAAAAAAAAAAAAAAAAAAAACGGCGCTGATCGTATAACGCGATATAAGCAAGGCAATACGAGCCTGTTAACGTGATTCTCGAACGATTCTATCCGATATCCGTCCATCATAACAGTACCGTCGTACACTTGGTTGACGCGCTACCGGTATACACGTGAGGAATCTCACCGTGTGCGATAAAATTATACCCGTTTGCTATATATTTAGCGCTGACTTGTCTCGCGCGAAAATCGAGAAATTGACTGAAGCGTCATTTGCGTGCTGATAATTGAAGACACACTAACGCTAGCTTCCGAACCGTGTGACCACAGCGCACATTTGTGATTATGCATTTTTTGTGAAAAAAAAAAAAAAAAAAAACTGAACGGTCCCAGTAATGTCTCTGTACATACGTGAAATTGCATCAATTCCGAACGAAACAATGCAATTATTGCCACATTGTCTTCGGTACATTTGACGAGCAATAATAGAAAATGTGCACATGCTATTATTGCAAATGACCGTACTTCGAGCCCGTCATCACGATTGTTTCCTCATTGGAATTTTGAGGACTGGCAAATCGTTGCAATTAAAACGATAAGAACGATATTAAATTGATATATAGCAAAATAAATAAATAATTAAACACGTTTTCACAGATTTCCACATATAATTTATACATTTAAGATAAATACATACATCCGGCTCGATTTTTTAGTTGTAAATTTTTTCACGAGTTTTTAAATTCACGGAATAAATAATTTATACAAACAAACACTAATAATTAGTTTTCGTTTCACGGTGCACGGAGAAAAAGAAATTGGGCACGAATTGATCGGAAGATATATACATGTACGTGCGTCCCCTTCGTTTTCTTCACGACATGACACATCCACGTGGATTAGTCATTGTCAGCCCCAACGCGACGCGTCGCGTCGCGTCATGCGAGTGGAACGTTAGTAGTAATACGTTGAAAAACTGTCTCTCAAGAATTAATCCTCATCGCGATTATCGATGACGGATAATCGAGGAAAAAAGTTTAAGAGTTTTTTCGATTTATCTGTTGTAGCGCCGATTATGAGATAACATCTTTCAAACAAACATACCAAGCTCGCGTGTTGCAACAAATATGCGCGATAAGGAAAACGTTATATCGTATTATTCCATTGAGTCGTTTACGATAATTTTTATTTAATTGTGTATTACATTTTTATTTATATTGTGTGTCTGCGTTTTAATTTTTTTTTAATTTATATTTAATTGTTTTCGTGCATGTCAATAAATTGTTGTTATTATTATTGTGACATCTTAGAGCAAACGAAGTCTGAATTCTGTTCTAAAGACTGAACTGTCGCTAGGCGCTCCCTATCTGTTGGACATGACCATATATGGCTCGGTTTTGCTTCCAAGTCATTATCGCGGCTGGTTGATATCGCTCTACTCGGAACGAGCGTTCCGAGCGCGTATCTGTATCGTGTGCGCGCGATAGCGCATCAAATCGACGAATTCCACAAGCAATTTCTTCGACGCGTAACGTTGACCGATTCTCCCAAGGGGGGCTTTTGACCTTGTCTAATACATGCAAGGCAGACTCAATCTCTGAGAACCGGTAGACAATCGACGTTGTCTCGGCGCGCACGCGTTATCGGCCGTTCGCGTTCTTGAATCTGTTTTTTTTTTTTTTCGCAAAGGCCGCGATCAACAACGGGCCTCGTGCGCGCGCGGAAGAGTCAAGGATTCGAAACGCGGTCACGGCGGTTTCCCACCGCCGAGAGAGATGAGAGCGGCTCGTAACAACGTTTAACAACCAAAAATAGCTGTTAACTGTCTCGCCACGCTTTTATATCACACATGTGTCATTGGTATCAATCGCAAGGGTCACGCGCGGAATGTTTTTTTGCAGTTTGTGCAACGATACGAAACGCGCGCGGCGCGTATTAAGAGAATATAATATATTTATTTAAAACGCAAACACACACCAATCCGAAGATTGGGTCAAGTGCAATGTCCTCGATGCATACGGACTGTGGTTTAAGTAGGCCAGATGCGTCAACGAAACACGCGGAAAGATCGATGACTTTCTTATTATTTTCAGGACGCGCGCCTTTTTTAGTTTCCATTTATTTTAAATTCACTCTTTCTTCGTGTCTACAAACCTCTTCTATCGACGTGCGGAGCCGATCTCGCGACAAAATTGACTGATTGCCGTTTTTGTGAGAAACAGTTACGTTATCGAATTGAACAAATCGAGCAAAAGTGTCGAAAGAACGAATGTTCATCGAGAGCGTGTGGAAAAAAAAAAACAAAAAGATTCGTCCTCGACGATGACTTCGTCAATGCCGGCGACGCGACGGACGAGACGGATCGAGATGAGAAAAAAGAAGACGACGACACACAGAGCAAGCAGGAGCGTACAAACGACGACGACACGCAGTGTGAAAGACACGCGGTATGTGTCATCGATGAATAATTTTCGGTTAAAGTGAAATAAAATCACTCATCGCGCTCGTACGTTTTAAATTAACAAGCATATAACACTTAAATGGTCGTTACCCCACTGCACTTGTAATTAACCACTAGACTTTCACGCTCTCGAGATCGCGAAGCGATTATATGGAAAATCACACCGCTCTGCGCTCCCAGGATAATTGAACGCAATTCATAAGAGTTTCGCTCGTATACACGCGTATATTTATCTTTTATCGCAAATACAAATGCTTTTTGCCTCTCCCTTTCTTTTCTTTTCGATTTGTTCCTTTTTTTTTTTTTTTTTTTTTTTGCATCCATACATTGCCACGCGGGAACGCGCGATTTCCGCGCGTACAGAATGCGGTTCACGATCGTTATAACTGCATTTCTTCCATTTCTCCCGATAGGAGATAAAATTCTCTACGTGCAATGACGGACATCTCCTCTCACCGGCTTCCGGTGTGTACACGAAAAAGTGGATTGGTACGGTTTTAGACAGTGTGCGCGTTGAGAAGGAGGCCATACCAGAGAAGGGATCGCTGTGCGCGACCCAGAAGAAAACCTGCTTCCCGTCTCGTAGCACCTGTCTCCCCGTTACACGTACAACCATCTCAAGTTGGAATGCAAAACGATGATGTAAGGCGAGACGCACAAGTGTTTCAATGTCACTGTTTTGCATGTACGCGTGTGTGCGCGCGCGTGTACACACTTTTTCAATATCGCGTCCGAAGACCAATCAAATTAATTACAACCGAGATTGAATGTTTTATCTGAACGTATAAATCTCTCGTGTGTCTTTACAAGTGTCTATAAACAGCGACCTACGAAATCGGAAATTTTCAGTTATGCGTTTTTTTTTTTTGTTTTTTATGCAAAACGCATCAAGCGACGTCTTGTCTTTCAGCTTTATGGTGTTTGGTGGTCGCGGAGAAATCGATGAGAGACGTCTGCAGAGCGGGCACCACGCCCAAAGCGAGGGAGGGTGAGAAGGTGCAGCACGACGCGAATCCCATGGAGAGAACTCGCGGATATACGATTCTGTGGCTCTGTTACGCGCGTGAAAAATGACGTACAAAATTCAGTCTCATCTCTCGATCATCGACAGTACTTTGTTATGAGCTTGTTCGGTCTAGTTTTTCGCGAGGCTTTCTATGTGAAAAAGATATATTTTTATTTTCGCAACAGCGAGATTCGGAAGTAGTTATCGGTGTTTTGTGATAAAATGCCGCTGTGCATTCACAGCGTGGTCTGATTCGCGCGAAACATTTTATGGTTGTTGAGAAATAAAATGACGATATATTGTCTTTTCTTCAGTTTGCTTACACATCTTTTTACACTTGGACGTTTAATTAATGGCGAAATCAAGTCATTTACATCGGTCATTTGTTAATGACTTCTTCTTTTCACCCGTCAAGTTAACAGCATCGGTTGTCGCACAATGCACAATAGGCAAGACGTAGAAAAATGTGCGTATACTTTCTTTCCCCGGCGGTATTGACAGCGACAGATCGAGGAGAAATTAGCTGTGCTTGAACAGAGTCACTGACTTTTAGTGGCTTGGTTTAATTGACCTCAGGCGACGGCGAGATGTGTTTTCACGGCTTCAGAAATCAAGGCCACCGATTCGCACGCACGTTTCACAAGGTTCAATGTATGAAGCGTAGCGCTCGAACCATTTCTCATTACTTTGTCCCATGCCGTTCCGAGAATAAATTCTCTAACAAATTGAAGAGATTAATCGGTTTTCGCGATCTAGTTATAATTTCTCTCTAATAAGATATTAATATATTTATATATTATAATGTGGAAAAAGGAAAAGAGGAATATATAAAGCTACAAAGAAAAAAAAAATCTTATCTCTTTGTAGCTTCTCTTCTTACCTAGACACGCAAGAGAAACTCCGGAAAATGTTTTGTTCAGTAACTTGCGAGGTGTGAAACGTTGCATGAGACATTTTGAAGTTTTTATTTAGCGGTGACCTTGCGATAAAGAAGAGATTCCTGAGAGAGAACACGACATCACCGTTGGTTTTGAATTCCGGGATAAGACAGGAGGAGGTTTCCCCTTCCTGTGGCAGGATGCCACGCTAAGGCGCAATATCCTCCGGATGTCGGCATCCTACGAGATAGCGTAGCGCGCTGAAAATGCACAGATATTTTTTTCTGCAATTCTCTTCACACTCGCATTATATATATACTATGTGCTGCATGTGCGTACGGTATAATTGGTGGGATAATAATCGTTACCGGGATAATAATTAGCTTCATCAACAAGAAATTTGCGCGCATAATTCGATGCAATTGGAGCGACTCTCGTTTAGCCGACGACTATAACGAGGGGGGGGGTCTGTTTCACGCCCACGTATTGGGCGCAACATGCGTAACCGGCACCAAATATGGAGTTCGCGGTTTACAAATTGACAAACCGCGAACTTCCTTCGTAAACGTCCTTCGATAAAAGCATTCTCGATACTCATTGATCATATGCGCATCTGTATAGCGCTCACAGTAGTAAGAAAGTGAGAAAGTGATGTATGTATATATGTGCTAATTTAATTCTCGTTTGAAATCTTAATTAGGTATTAATAAGATGTTACCGCTTTTTAGGATTCCACTGATACAATTGTCGATGCTAATTTTTATATCAAGCAGTAAAATATATACACAGAAACTTGTGGACGTTACATATGCATCGTTGTTTTACAATTTATATATATATGTGTGCGTGTGTGTCTGTATGTGTGTGCGCGCGCGCGATTTTTTTAGAGTTTACATACGAAGATAACAACTGTTGCGCATATAGCCTTCTTTAGATTTCTTTCGTTGCGTAGCCGGTGCTATCCGACGTTGTTTCTAGCCAAATGCAGGCAACGCGCAGTATCTCTCTCCATATGCGAATATGTGTCAAGGTTTTTGTGCGTGCAAATTTCTTTTTTGGAAGTCAAATTGTGCGCCGTGAAAATAACTACGGAGAATAAATCGAAGAATGAAGTAGACATATATCTTTATGCCAAATGTTGCATCGCTATTTAAATGTTATCGAATCTCTCTTTCGGAATTTGTTACATATTTGAATGCAAATGTGAGAGAGTGAAAAATTTCGGCAAACGCATATCTATAACATTTTACAGTCCAAGTTTCTACGAGGCTGATTGTGTTTTTTTTTGGCTCGTATACGGCGAATAAAAAAAAATTTCAAGAATTATCACGGAACAAAGAAAAAGAGCGAAACGCTCGCTTGTGGTTTCGCAAAGAAAAAAAATTAATTGGAATAATTATGGTAACACGTGTGTGCGCTTGGCGTAATTTTTTTTTTTACATTTGTTTTGGAAAAGACGATTTTTAAGGTAACGAAACCTCCGTTATGTGTGACACATACCTGGTTCCTCTGAGAGATCGAGCGTGTAGTATTTCATATTCCACTTCCTCTCGCATTTATCTCAAGCCTCGCGTAATTGAGGCTCATCATTCAACTGCGAATTTATACTGAAGAATTCAAGAAATTGTGTCAAATGATAAATTGAATTTTCGTTTTTATCTAAAGTAGATATAAATCGTACCGACAGTGTGTCGTGCATCTTTTACCACAAAAGAAGATCGTTATTTTACCTGTGAGCAAAATTCGATTGTCGTAAGATTTGTCGCTAGTAGTCGTGTCGTAGGGAAGAGAAACAAACACGAGACTTGAGGTCATTTAAGCCGGGTCTTAAAGGCTGTATTTTATTTTTAATGCAAAAAAAAAGAAAAACATGGCGCTACTCGGTTGTTTCAATAATCGAGCAATACAGGGGTGTCTTTTTTGGATGTTCTGCTTGAATATATGCGGAGTATCTAATTGCACTTTTCATGCACTTTTTTTCGAAAACGTTCTAATATAAAAAACAGCATTAACTCTTAATCCGCAAACCAGGGTCGTCCGTATCTGCTTCTTCTTTGCACTTATGGCTCCGTGCCCCTTTAACTGTTTAGGCGTCCGTATCTGCGCAGAATCTACCTACGTTTGCAACTTACTTAGATGAGGGAGAAGGGTTTGACCCCGCCCTAAAAAAAAGTTATATAGGAGGGGAAAGTAACGGTCACAAATTTCAGATCTGCATTCTGCAGTATAACTTTGACACGGAAACAGTCACGGTGACAAAAGAAAATTTCGAGCAGACACGAACGGATCCTGGGTTTGTAGATAGAAAGTGTCAAAAAAAACCTTCGGAGACAAAGAGTTTTAAAAAAATTAGAGAGTAAAACTAACCTAATCTAACCTAGCCTAACTTATATATCTTATATCTATACACGCAGCTTTTCTTTAAACGCAGTTGTCAAAAGTTTATACGTTCAGAAAATTCAACAATTGCATAACGGTTGAGAAATCATCACTTGTGACAGGACTGTTCCTCAAAACTTGCCACGATTCGAAAAGTACGATCCAATCATAATTGATCGTCTCTCAACCGTTGCGCGACTTGTTGAATTTCTGAAAGTTCTTCGTTTTCGCAATTATGAGTAAATCTCAACGGTTGGTCCATATGCCAATCTGAGTACGTTTAGTTTCTGAAGGTTCTTCTTCTTCTTCGCTGATATGGCACCGTGCCCCTGTACGGTTTAGGCACTGGCCAGTCTTTGATTAGTTTCTGAAGGTAATCAAAGCGCCACAGATGCAAATCAACAATATGATGCGAAATCACCGCACCAGGAATCGCTGCGGATCGGTGCAACTTGTACACGGTAGAGGACCTCCCGCGTTGATAGCGTCTCTTCAAATTTATTCTTTAAATTTCTATTCGTTAACAGCATGAGAATATTGCGCGTGCGCAAAAACTGTTCGTCGACGAATAGAAATAAGCTGCGTTTAGCAGAACTCGGCACTTAGCAAGCGCTTATAGCAAATTATTGCTTGTCATTGGCGACATTTTCATGTTCTTGATAGATTTACAGGAAGAGGGCCAATCACAGAGCGCGATAACTGAACGCGGTCATTGAAAAGACATCACGTAATGTGTGCCATCTATCGTGCACAATCGGAACTGATTTGCAGTGATTCTGCATAATATTGTTGATTTTTATATCTGTGATACGCTTTGACAGCTGCGTGTAAAGAGAATCGCATAGAGGTTAGTTTTTCTTTCTGGTTTCTCGATTTTCAACTTCCGCCATATTTAAGGCGTTATTAAAAATCACGTTAGAGTGAAACAACAGCGATTTGTATATTTTTTGTTATTAGTCGCGGCAACACAATTGAACGCAACGTTGCGACATGTAATTAACGATTAAAAGGTGGTGTAACATGACATCGGGTAAAAAATTATTTCTGTGTTGAAATATTTGTAAAACGTCAAATAAGCGAACATAAATTATGCCACGAACAAACAGGTACGTATTTGTTTACACAATCTGCTTGGGCGGATGTATGTGTGAATAACAATGTTTATAAATTTGCAACATTTAAAAACATATGCGAAATACATGTATGCAGCTTTAATTCTTACGATGTTAAAGATTTTGCGAGCAAACAGTTTTACGTTGATTCATGATTCTGCAAATTTACGTGTAGGAAGAGACATCGCAACAAGGAAGAAGAGTCCAGCGAGTTCATGCCGCTGAGCAAACGCATCAACAATCTTCACATCAACGGTTTATCCGGATTACGAGACAATGCGGTGGGTAGCACTGTGGAGAGCATGGAAACCGACTGGGAAAGTGGCAACAATTTCATATCGTCTCCGACGAGTTATTCAGATCTTTCTCAAAATTCATCGCCCACGGACAGCAGCAGTCAGAGCAGTTTTGCCGGCGATTACAGACCTGATTTAGATGCATCGGAGAATCCCTTTTATTACGAAAGCAACAAGTTGCTTTTCACATTATACATGGAACGTATGCAAAGGAGGCCAGATCTGTATTAAATATGTAAAAGATATAAACTTTTCGCATGACTCAATTTTTTTGTTCTACATACAAAAAAAAACGAACTTTCTCTCTAGTAACATTTAAATTCATATCTTAACGTCATCATGTTGTTTCATCACAATCTCATGTTGCATATGTTGCAAGCCAATCCACTTCAAATTCAGATCATCTGCTCTCAATTTCTTTTTGTTATTTATATACGCTAATCAAATTAGATTTTAAACTGTCATTCTGTATTAACAATTGTGTAGTTAGTCAATAGAAAACAATATCATTGCTAATATCTCTAATAAATAAATACATTTTTTATAAGAAAATCAGCACAATATCATATTACATCATAAAATTCAAAACACCATTTGTACATCGTAAAGAAGTTTTTATTCATGTAAAAAATTTGTGTGTAAATAAGCAAATAGAAATTAACGAATTATAACTATGATAAAAAAAAAAAAAAAAAAAAAAAAGAAACACATGGATGTTACGATAGATGTCATTCCGCTATTCGAATCACATCGTCATTATGTGTCGTCACACTTCTCTGTTACAAAAAAGTGTTCTACGTACGTTTTTACACACACGTGCCAGAAATATACATTACGCAAGATACTCACGAAAGTTTGAAACACATGTAAACGCAAAAGGGTAGGGATAATAAAGTATAAATCGGAACACACGTGTATGGACCAGTACGTATAATCGAATTTTTCAAGACTGCGATATGCTGAAACACACACACACAAAACGTATTATTTTGACGATTGATGCGAAACAAAAACGAAACAATAGTGTCGCAAGAGATCGTTTTTAAATAAACGCGCGCTGCGACACGGCGCACTTTGATCGAGAGAGATGGCGGTGTAATCGGGGGAATCTCTCACTTAACCTCGCACCAGTGTCCGCTAGGTGCGTGTACGTCGTAATTGGTCCGTACTTCACCGCAGTCGCGCGTATGTATGTGTCTCTTTAGTGGCGAGCATTTGCGAGACACGTTTTTGAGAGGGAGAATCGAGTGATGAACAGGTGTTCGAGTCGCGCGTAATAATCACGACTCAGGGATCATCGTCTTTGAGTGACACATCTGCCCGCGCGTTCAAGCGAGCCAGCACGCAACCCGTTCCGCAGCCAGAGGAGCTCTTAATTCTCACTCACAGGCGAGTCCACGGCGCAGGCGCCACGTTTTATCTAATCTCGCCGCTCTCTTTCTGCTGTGTGTATACGAGACCCCGCCGCCATAGTTAATATTTCAACCGATAGAATATTAATGGCGACATTCGCGGCGTGTTTCCGGGATTAAAATTTCTCATCGTCTCTCAAAAAAAAAACACACAGAGGACGCGAGAATGCGTTGGCGAATTCCGTCGGCCGCGTTCCCGCACGCTGACCTGAGAAAACGTTGACGAAAATGTTGTGTTGTTGAAAGAAGCGCACACTTGCCCTGCCGCTTAGCGCGTTACCTCGAGGCATATTGTGCGCCGCACGCGCCAGCGCAATTCTGTTCGGAGGACTTTTCAGGCGCGAGAGCGGCGCTACGCGGAGTCAAACGCGAGCCACTGTGTGGTGGTGGTCGGTGACTTATGTACCGTTAACTCGAATTCATTCCCCTTGGCCGGTTCTTCTCGTGGAACATCGCGACTTGGTGCGCGTCCCGCCTACCGACCGAAGAGGACCGTGCGATATATTTCGATCGTGTGTACACACACACACACACACACACACAAACGCCTGTGAAACCCGGAAACGAACAGTGCGGCGTCTCCGTTTTCCAACAGAGACCTCGTCACGCGCGCGCAAGAGAGAAAGAGAGAGACAGCGACATTAGCCATAGTGTGTGTATGTGAGCGCGAATTTATCGCGGAGTCACTCTCGAGCTCTCCTCGAGCTTCCGTTAAAGTGCGCGCGCGTCCACATACGTATTCTACATGGTTACGCTTATATGACGTGGTCGTCGTGTGCGCCGACATTAACATCCCGTGCGATTACGATACGTCGGTCGACGTTGTGCACGTAGAAATGAGAAAGTCGTTGCCGCCGCGCTGAGAGGATTGGGAACACAACGCGGGCGAGAGACAGCCAGACGGACGATTCACGTACTAAGCGAGGAGGTAAACCGAAGGCGGCGACAGTAGCAGAGGGTACGTCGCTCCGATACGCACGACGGGAATCTCGCGGCTTTTGATCGCGCCTGCTTATTTTTTGTTGCCCGCTTGTTGTCTACCTGCCTGGTACTTACGGTAAGTAGGACAAGAGCCACACGGTGAAATAACTACCATTTTTTTTTTTTTACACGCACACTCGGTCGCGTGCTCCTCGGATCGCGAAGATGTGGCACGTATCTTTCTTCTCTCTCTCTCTCTCTCTCTCTACATACATTTATATTCTCCGATATAAATGTATATATGCGTGGTTTTTTTCTGCGTGCAACCATATGTGTGTGTGTGTGTGTGTGTATCCTCTGTCCTCTTTTTTCTTTATTTGCTCCACGATATCGCGCACTCCCAAAGCGGACGTATACTCCGGCGGCGCCGACGGTGCCGCCCCGATGTCGCGCTTCACTTCCAACGACAGAACCCATGCACGAGAAACCGCGAAACGGTGGCCACAGAGAGCACCCACCCCAAGACACTAAAATCGTCGCGGGGCCCTCGTCGTGGCTCACGGCTTGGCTCGAGCTGGCTTTGGTGGGGTGGTTGGAGGTGCGGACAGTGGTTGAGAGGCTGGTGGGGTTGGAAATTGCGTGGTGGTGGGTGTTCGTCGAGGTCTCGGAGGCCCCTCCGTGGCATCTCGCTGCCTCTAACCCATCGAAGTGGGGGTGTAAACAACAGCCCTGCCCGTGTACCTCCGTCGTTTCGCCTCTGCCCTGCTCTCTGTCAGCTGATGCGTCTTTTGCCGCGTGCCGTCGTCGTCGATCTTTTTCCCTACTTCCGTCCTTGGCTCCGGGTACACACACGGCCGACGCACGAAGAAGGAAGACGACGAGGGGGACAAGTAGGGAGAGAGAGCACGCTTCTCGTTAGAAGGGGTTCCCGCGCGTCGAGAGACGAGAGAACTCTTTAGAGCGGGAGAGAGAGAACGTGTATAGAGAGGGAAACGCACAAGAAAGAGAATATTGTTACGAGACGTGATAATTCCTCACGTGACTTTTTTTTTTTTTTTTTGCACGGGATCATTTTTGTCAACATGGCGGACGTTAAAGAGGCGTACGCCTTGTTGCGCAATTGACGCTTGTTGTTCGAGAGGAAGAGCACACGACGCTTCGGCGCAGTACGCATTTTCAATTCTTTCCGGCGATCTTTGCTAGTCAACGACTGGTGCGACTTCCCGCGCGCTTCTTTGCTCCTTCTCGTTCTGTTGTAATAAAAAACTTTCCAGAAATATCGAACGCGACTCTGTTGTTTCTATGAAAATTACAAGTTGAATTTAATTAGTAACATTTAAGAGAGGAGGACGGAACGTTGCACGTTGTTGCACAATGGCCCGCCGATCCGTTCGACGTGCAGCGCCCCACGTGCTTACGAGGTCGAAACGCGCGACGTGTATAATTTTCATGAAAAATCCGTACGTATAGAAACGCGTTCTCTTCCGTCGCGGAATTAGACCGAGCGCATCGTGGCACAATCGAACGGAGGGACCGCAGGGACAGAAAGGGCGGAAAAGAGAGAAACAGAGAGAAAAAAAGAAGGAAAGGAGATAATCTCGCGAGAACATTGCGTCGTGGGAAAAAAGGACAGACTTACTAGCCGCGGGACTAACCTTAGGAGAATCGACGCGCCATTACGACATGCGCGTCTTGCGAGAGAGCGTTCAACGTTGGTACGAGCGATAGCGAAGCCGACCGATCAGTCACGTACGCCATTCCGCGTACAGCGAAAAACACGTCGCGCGCGCGGTCTCGACGACGAGTGAGTAAACGTTGCGACGCGTGTCGAAGAACTCTCGTCGGCTCTCCGTAATTCGCGCGACTGGAACGGAACCACCCTCGACTGTTTCGTTGGGGAAAAAAAAAAAAAATAATAAAAAGAAACAGGAGAAAAATACGCGTACGCAAACACACACGGAGGGGATATTCTTAACCTCTCTTTAGCCTCTCGTCGATCCCCCCGGACTTGAAGGGCGGGGATCGCCGTCGCCTCCGAGCGTGTCATCATTGTCATCATTGTCCCAATTCGTCTGGCGCGCGGTTGTCTGGCCGCTTCTGGCCTACGGGTACCTTCGCCCCCAACGTTTTCGCGTTCCCCTTCCCCGGGGAATGTCGCGGTGTGCCGAGGTTCGACTCCCTTCTTTCTTGACGTTCCCCTACCCCTTGTCGGTTCGCCTTCTTTCTCGTTCCATTCTCGCGGTAAACGCCACGTCGTGAGGTAACGCGCGGGAGAAAGAGGAGCGGAGTCTCGAGCTCTATTTCGCGGTGGGTTCCCACCTATGGACCTCCCCTCTACCCTCATCGCGCTCCTACCCCTTACGGCACCCGTAGGGGCACCATCGCCGTTATAGAGTGGGGTGGGATCCTGGGCTACTTTGACGACTATGCTCCCTGCTCCCGGATCCCTTTTGGGTGGAGGGAGGGGGTGAAGTGGGGGAGGCCTTTACCCCACCCTCGTGTACGCTAGACACCAAGATTCCGAGTCAAGAGCACTTGTCTACACCCGGCGATTGCAAATCGGAATTTTGATTTTATTGCTACGCAAAAAACACGTGGCGGGAAGATAGAGAGGAGCAGGTTAGTCAGGTTAGGTTCGAATTAGGTTAGGTTGCTCGAGGAAGGTCAAACTTTTGTGTCATGTTTGTGTGTGAAGAATTGACATTTGTTTTTGGTTTTTTTTTTTTTTTAGTTTCTTATTGTACTGTTAATTATGCCACGATGACATGATTAATGACTACTGGACTTGGACGCAAATTTATGTTCAATAAACATATGATATGTTTATTCTGTTTATTTAGATTTATTTATGTATATAAGCAGTAAACAATTCTATTATTCACAGTCTATCTTTCAAAGAAACTTGATTGCATTAATGTTGATAGTGTTGAGTTATAAACTTCAATTGATATATTGTTTTTATTTTTACATTTGTGGTTGTATATAGTTTGTGGATTGTATGTAAAAACAGAAAAGATAGTTCAGCTACAAAATTGTATTAATCTGAAAATCAATTCTGTAATGTATATCATATCCGTTCAAATAACAAGAACTAACTTTCCATTTCTCTTATGTTTACAGACATTACTCTAGAAAATGAATTTTACACCGTTTCCTGGGTTCACCGGCACACTGCCGACAGGCACCGTCCATCAATTTGCCACTGCTAAATTCGCGCAAAATCTTACCACTGGAGGACAGGTAGTTGGAGTACTTTCAGGTGGTGAGGGTGGAGTTCACTATTTAAGACCAGTTGATCCAAATGGATTCACTGTGGCTCAGAGTGGCAACAGTCAGCAACAGCAAATCATTACTTTGCCAATCACGGTACCCGGAAAGGATGGTACTCAGCAACAACAGACTGTCCAAATACAAGTGGTGAATCCCAATGTATCTCAAAGCGGGAATAACGGCGATCAACCCAAGTATCATTTGACACCAATATCGCTGAGCCAATTTCCGCAAGGGGCAGCTACCGTCCTCACTGTTGCCTACAGTCAACAAGGTGCGGATGGAGTACAAATTCAAGTACAACCGCAAAACACTGTAGCAACTACGCAAACGTAAGTTGCATGCGTTGTGCACATATTGTATTTTCTATGTTTAAATTAACAATATATACAAGGAAACATATGCAAGAAAAACTATTGTTGAATTTTGTTTTTGTAGATCCGATCAAACAACACAGAGTACGTCTACCGCTGTGACCACCACGTCTCAGCAGACTATTCAACAGACAGTGCAACTTCCGGGAGCGCCTGAAGGTCTAACCGTAGTTGCTCAAATTCCCCAAGATTTGATCTTGCGAGAGAGCATAGAGGAATCGAAGGAGGATGTGAAGGAGGGCACAACACCGGTGGCTCTCATTAAACGTGGTGTCAAAAATCAAGGTAATCAGAGTGGCGAAGAGTTCATTACCACTATGCCTCCCAGTTGGCAAAGTCTTGCTGCTCCAGGATCCACGGTCGCGGATTATCTCTCCAGACTGCCAGCCAGTACATTGCCTATAAGTTTGCAACATTTCCTCAAGTTTTCGGCAGAGACTATAAAGAGGGAAGCTACCATTGAATCTAGTCCGCTCGGGGCGGACGCACTCGACGCTTCCGGAAGCGCTACTTCGGCTGAGCAATCGGTACAGATTACTGTTGCCGGAGCGGAAGCGGCAATCATTCCTGATGTCGTTGAGGAACAGGAAACGGGAGCAAAACCGAAACGGAAAAAGAAGTATAAAAAGAAACCACCGAAGCCGAAAAAACCGAAACCCGGTCAGGTGAGCATAGTTACCGCTCTCGATGGCACGACTTTGTTTTGTTGCCCTCAGTGTAATATGGCGTATCCAGAGAAGGAGAGTTTGGAACAGCACTTGATCGGGCACAAAATAGAGAGGAGATTCATATGTGACATCTGCGGCGCTGGTCTTAAACGGAAGGAGCATTTGGAGCGACACAAATTAGGTCACAATCCGGACAGACCGTTTATATGTTCTGTGTGCATGAAAGGTTTTAAACGAAAAGAACATTTGAATCTTCATTTTGTTATACATTCTGGACAGAAGACCGAGGTTTGCACCGAATGTGGCAAAGCGTTCTATCGGAAGGACCATCTTAGAAAACATGCTAGATCTCATCTTTCGAAGCGTGCCAAGGAAGATCCGTTGAACACGGGCGACACGACGCAAAGTCAACAGCAGGCGGACCAACAGCAACAGCAAGTGGAACAGATGCAACAGCAGTCTGCGGTTCCTGAACTGCAGCAGATTCAGATACAAGTAGGGCAAGGCTCACAAGCGCAGATTCATCAGATCTCTGTTAGCGAGCAGCAGCAATCAACCGTAGTTTTGCCTACAGCTGCCGAAACAGGAGCCATGACTATGCTCCATCAGCAACAGCAGCAACAGCAACAGTCGCAACAATCTCAACAACAACAACAGCAACAATCTCAGCAACAGCATTAGCAACAGCATACCGCCCCGCTTGGGCGGTATCTTCGCTGCAATCATCAACAAGCTAGAGGCCGTGCAAGACGTAGTATACTTGCTGATTGAGTTTTGTAATTCTATAGGTGACATGGTGTTATTGAGATTTCGTGGATTAATTACCGTTGATGATTATATTTCGCAGTCTTGATTCAAAATGTCTCTTATTACGCTGAGTTTTCTTTTTTTTTTTTTTTTAACATTAAGGACCGGAGACACAGATTTGCGTTTCTGTGTTAACATCAACACTGCGAATTCGAGGACGTTACGTTTGTGTATACGCAGCGAAAAACGTCGTGACACATCGCCGAGAAATAACACCGATTCGAAACGCGTCGGTTCTTTTGGTGTTAGAGAAAGAAACTTCTATATTTCCATTTTTTTTAGCAACCCGGTTCGAATCGTTTCTCATACGTTTGTCGCACTTTCGATAGCGGCACGAAGATTTCGCACCGGTGTTTGTAATAATTAATCTTGCGAAGAGCTCAGTGAACTATCTGTCTTAATTGATGAACAAAGAGAAGTTCATGCATATTTCGGAGTTTCTCTTTAACGTACACGTTATAGCGTACGTGTATGATTACGTGAAAATGAAAGCGACGACGGGGATGTCCGCTCACTTTCGGGACAACGTGCTTTTGTCGCTAATCCAGTTCCATGACGCAAGTTAGGAATAAATATTATTATTATTATATATATATATAGAAGTTTATATGGAAAATATATATGAAGAGAATACGAAAAATATATTTTTGAAAATGCGAACTGGATTCATCGGAGATGTGTACGAAAGAATCGAGGGTGAGGGCTGAATATAATTCGCTTTTACACTAGTGAAATACGTAAGAAAAAAAAAAAAAAAAAGAGAGAACAAGAAAAACACGTCGTTGGAGGATTTAGATGTAAATAAAACACGTAGCGCGACTTTTTGCCCCCGCAAAGAGGATGAGGGAGCGGAGGAAAGGGGGAGGAAAATCGTGTCTTTTGAATAAATAGCGCGAAAGGTGAATCTTCTTATTTATTTGTCGGTTGCAAACACCGCGGTCATGAGACAGTTTGACGGTGAATCATCAAGTCCAAAAGTTGTACTTTAGAGAGTTAATAATATCGAGCGATAAAGTTACGAGTATATGTTCATAGAATTAAAAATCATCGCATATATATACATATTAAAAAAAAAAAAAAAAAAAGAAAACCTACGTTGTTTTGTCAAAGACACACATCGGCGGAGGACGTATGAGCGTTTTTCGCGCGTTCGAACGCTCGCACACGTTCGTCGGAAACACTTAAAAAAAAATCGTGAGATGGCACATATTGGAAGAAAGTATCATGTTTATATATTACAAGTACTCTTGATTAAGATGATAATAAAAGAAAAAACATTGCAGTGAAATAATTAATATCCCCCGAGAAATGCATTTACACACATACACACACACACAACACACACGATATTCGCGTTGCCTTGAGAAACCAGCATTTTCGTAATAATTCTCCGACTTAATGAAGCTTGCCGATAATATTTTTTTTTCCTACCCGCTTGGTTCATTCGAAGGATTTATAAATCTTGTAAGTAAAATTATACGTATATATGACACACACAAGAATGCCGAGTTTGCGTACTTTTTACTTCCCTCCTGATCGGTCGTATGATTATGATGTCGACGATGATGATGTGACGACCGACTTTTACGAAAATACAGGTAAATGCGCTGAAAAAAAATGATAATAAAAATTGATGATCGCAATGATTCACCCAAAAGGCTTTCCGATGTATGTATACTATAACAAAAAAAAAAAAAAGAACTTAGTCTAAGATAATTAAGTGTACACAATTGAAGGCAATGGGTACAAGAAAATATATTATTATTTTATTATCGTAATATTATAATATAGATATCATTATATCGTAGTTAGGATCAATAGTATATAAGTCATTTTCATTGTTACTTACATAAATATTGGAGGAGAAAGCTAAAATAAAACATACATTTAATACAAAAAAAAAAACAAAACAAAAAACAAAAAAACATCAATTCTCCTCATATCATTATTATAACAAGCGTTATTTGTGTATTTTTCTCCGGTTTTTTCGAATTATGTTTCTTCGAGTCGTGCTGCAACACGGGAGAGAAGCGAGAGATCGCGAAAAAATTATACTCTTATTCCCCGCGGTACTAAAATAAATTACTTTTCAAGAGATATTACGGGGCGGTAAGGAGAGGGAGGGAGGGGGGGGGGCAGTTTAATGGCAGGTCGACGGTAAGGGGTACCAAGTTAAAATTCCGTTGCTCGATTCGTGCATTTTCGCCATGATGCGGTGCGGTGCGGCGCGGCGCGTTGGGAATCGGGAGACCCCGGGAGGAGAGAAAAAATAGTTAAGAGGCTGACACAGTAGAGGGCGGATGGGTGGGATGGGGATACCGGCTTGAGGGACAGGTGTCAACGATACACCGTAATAAGCGGGGTATCTTTTTTTGCGGCGACGGCCGGCTGCGTGAACGTTGAAAGAAACGCGACCCGAAACGTATCGCGGGAGCGGCGGATTTCGCGCGGAATCACTGCGGAACGGGTAAGCAACATTTTTGCTGGCCTCCTCTCTCTCTCTTCGTATTTCGACGAGCGCGGGACGGGCGAATTACACACGGCCATTTTCTCTCGAGTTCGATGTGGTGGTGCGACGGACGGCCCCACGCTACGTATCGACTAAGTATCGGGTGGAGTGGAGTGAGGTGGGGTGAAGTGGAGTGGATGGAGTGGTGTGGCGAGAGAAGAGAAGAGAAAGGAAGGGTGGTGTTTTGCGTCTCCCTCGCTTCGTACCCCGGCCCATCCCCTTGATCGGCCGCCCCTCCGCGCGCGCCTTGTGTGCCGCGACTATCTCCGTCGGCAGTTTTTTTATTCGTCTTTTTCTCTCTTTTTTCGTTTTTTTCCTCCTGCTTGGCGTGTTCCTTGTGCGCGCGGATCTGGCAGAATCGTGTTCGCTTCGTACGAACGGACGAAGGGGTGAGCGAGCTGTCTAGCCGTGGCGCGTCCTTGGCCGCGAGCCCGCCGGCAAATCCGTTCGTCAGCAGGCTGAGCAAAGTGTCAGGCGGTTTAAAGCCGGCGTGGTGCGGTGTTAAAAATCGACGACGTGTTGTACAAATCAGCAAAACCGGGCGCCGACGTGCGTACGTACGCATCGCTCTTTCTATCTCTCTCTGTCTCTCTCTCTCTCTCTTTCTCTCTTTCTCTCTCTCTCTCTCTCTCTCTCGACGTGCGACCGCGCGTACTTCGGTGTGTGACATTGACGTCGGCTGATGCAGTGTGGTGGCGTGGTGCGTGTCTACCGCCGCGCTTCTGCCTCTCGGTCTCGCCTCTGTTGTCTCCCTTTCGCTTTCTCTTTCTCTCTCTGTCTCTCTTTCTCTCACTCACTCCATCTCGGACTCCTATCCTCTTTCTCTCGCTGTCTTTCTCTTTCTCTCTCTTTCTCTCCGGTGTCCTCTCGCGTGCGAGAAAAATCTGCCCCCGCATACTCTCTCGTGTGTGTTACGGGGATCCCCTTCCGAGGAAAGGATCCGGTGTTACGGCGTGGAAACATGGGGAGTGGGACATGGTTGTGAGTAAATACTAATCCGGCGTCACACTCGGCGCTCGGTGTCGTCGGCGCGGTCTCGCGCGTAACGTGTAGTCGTCATCGGGATCGGAGAGCGCGTTATGCTAACGAATCCGAAATGCCGTCGCACTGGCGACGTTAAAACGCGGCGTGTCGTCTGTTCGGAAGAAACGTTGGGAAAGAAATGTAAAATCAGAGCGGCGAACTCGTCAACGGAACTTAGCCGACGATGCCGCTTCCTCGATTCAAACTCGAGACGAAAACAGAAAACGCCGTAGTGTTATCCACATTTATGATCATTCACCCCCACCCTTTTTTTCTCACGTTTCGTTAATTGGACCTCCTCGAGAGTGTGTAATCTTTTATTCGTATACCCTCTTGGAAGTTCCCTTACTCCGAGTCTCTCTTTCTCTTTGTCTCTGTCTCTTTTTCAGTAGCAACACTTGTTTTTTCTTGTTCAGGTGTATGAATTCTACTGACGAGCTGCAATGAATTTCCCGCCGTTCGGAGGTCACTTCCCCAGCACTATACCGAGCATTCATCAGTTTGCGACTGACAGCTCCAGCGGCACGGGCTCGCGTTACAATCATTTTCCCAACCAGCCTCCGATCGGAGTGCCGGTTGTGGGAAAGTACCGTCCCGAGAATAACGGCATTCAGTCCGCACAGTCGCAAGTGATGATGAACAATAAAGTCAGCTACCCAAACAGTAATGTTCATCATTATCCGAATGTATCTTATTCTCAAGCCCAATCCGTTCAACAACGGCCGACCAACTCGCCTGGAATACAAGAGAAACGATCCTATCATCAGGTAAAGTTACTTTACGTACAGATCTTGTGTGTTACAGCTAATCAGCCCGAGATTAACTATGTGAAAATGTCGAAAAAAATGAACCTACTCTAGCAATACGTTGCAAAGTATGTGCGATAATAAATAGCAAATTAAATTTTGAATATAAAAATTTGTAATGTTTATTTCGTTTCTCACGTTGTAGCAATCAACAGAAACAATAAATCAACAAGATGTTTGCAATCTTCTTCAAGATAAGGACAAGAACAAAGAAAAGAAAGCGGAGGAGCAACAACGTAACGGAGAGACCACCACAAATGGTGGTCAGCAGGATTACACGATGCATCAGCATCATCAGCAGCACGCTCACACCCAAACGCCAGCTACCATGCCCGCTACGTGGCAATCCCTCGCCACTCCCGGATCCACCGTGGCTGATTATCTCAGTCACTTGCCAGCCAGCACTTTACCTCTAAGTTTACATCATTTTTTGAAATACTCCGCCGAAAGTATCAAGAAGGAATCCGAAATGCAAACGACCTCGGTAGCTGTGGCGACCACAACGACGCCCAATATAATGATGTCGCCGAACAATAAGAAGAAGAAAAAAAAGAAGACGCCGAAGGAGAAGAAGCCACGTCCGAAGCCCGGCGAGATACGTCTGACAACCGCACTGGACGGTTCCACGTTGTACTGCTGTCCCGAGTGCCACATGGCTTATCCGGAGAGAGAGTTGTTGGAGCAGCATCTTCTAGGTCACACTTTGGAAAGAAGATTCGTTTGCGACATATGCGGCGCCGGCTTGAAACGAAAGGATCATCTCACGCGTCACAAACAGAGCCACAATCCCGAGAGGCCTTACGTTTGCACAGTCTGCTTGAAGGCGTTCAAGAGGAAGGAACAGCTAACGCTACATTTTGTAATACATTCCGGCGAGAAGCGGCACGTCTGCACCGAATGCGGCAAAGGATTCTATCGGAAAGATCATTTGCGGAAGCACACCAGAAGTCACATCGCGAGAAGAGTGAAAGCCGAACTAAGTCAAAACGCTGGTAAGAAAAAGCACACAAGCGTGTGTATTATTACGCGCATACAATTAGATCGTCACATTACATCAAGCCACACGTTTATTTTTCTTCGTATCACACTGCCAATTTTTTCTGCAATCTAGGAACACAACAGAATCAACAGCAAAATAACGTTTCGAGTATGCAAACGACCACCGTTTCGGCGTCGTCTGTTCTTCCGGGTGGACATCCGGGTCCCCTCCTGTCCTGAGCCCCGCCACCAGGGAACTTCCAGGTTCCCCACCCGAACAACATTCTCCATACGCATACTTCGCATCATTCGTTGCATCATCATCATCTGACGGCGGTCAATGTAGCGCATCAATCGAGCGTCACACCGCTCGCTACGTCCGGTCATTATCAGTCACATGAGCTTAGCTTTTTGGGACACGTTAAAGATTTCTGAGACGAGAAGAAGACCTCGTCAAAGAGGTAACGACAAGATTTTGATCGACTGCTGTCGTTAACAGTATAGTTACTGACTGACCTATATGATTTTGAATCTAGTGAGTTTTGTACGAACGTATATTTCGCTATCTCGTGTGCTTCTCAAAAGCTTCCTATGTCTCGTCTTGCCAACGTAACCGAACGTGTGACGTTTTTCCTTTTTTTTGTGCAAGTCGACTCGGCCGACTTGGCGCGTCTTGTACTTTTGTGATTTTCACATATTTTCACGCGTATACATATATTTTCAGTATTGTTCTCATCATGGAGTTATACAAGTAGAGACGCGGCACGCGGTGTCTCGCGCGTCAGGTACAATAGCGAGAAAATCGCGAGACGTTAAGATACATATGTATATGTATCTTAAAAGCTTTCTTTTTCGAAACAATAATGTGTAGAGAATATTAAAAAAAAAAAGAGACATACAAGCTATAAAATGCTCTTTGTAGCACAAAACAAAAGTACACATGTGGAAGAAACTACTAGTTTTCCACAAAAATTCTAGAGTAGATATTTGACTAAGTGAGTCAAAGATTCTTGCCATATGTCGTGTACGACGCGAAGAAAAAGAAAATATTTTTGTGAAAACTTGGTATTATAAACGTAGAAACTAAGCTGATTGGATGAGAAAGAAAAGAAGAAAGCAAAAGAGAAGGGGAGAAAGAGTGTGTGTGTATGTGTGTGTGTGTGTGTGTGTGTATGTAAGAGAAAGAGAGTGCGATAAGGTGAGTGGCAGAGTGATAGAAGAATGAGAGAGAGAGAAGAAATTACGACATCTCTTTTTCTTTTCTTAGGTTTTTACGTCGTAGCGTTAACATTCGAGTTAATTTTTTTATTTTTTTTTAATTATTTCAGTGGCTGTTGTGAATATATCTATTATTTCTTGTTACATGGCATTACAAGTGCAAATAGTGTAAAAAAAAAAAAAAAATAAAAACGGGAATAGGAATTACAGTAATATTCCCGATACGACGAGTCGACCCACCGATTATTAAAGAAAGAACGATTTTTCGTTTCTCGAGGGCGAATTATATATTTACTTGATTTCTTAGGGTGCATCCAAAGGATAATTTATATTTAAATTATTAAACAAAAAAAAAAACAAAATTGTTTGGCTATACCCTATGAAAAAGAGAGGCAAAAAAAGTAGCAATATTTTTCGTGTTTTAACAGATAACGTAATTCTTTTTTTTCTTTTTTTTTTTTTTGTTCCTTTTATATATATGTACGAAGAGTTGACAATATTTTATATATTTTACGATATTGTTCCAAAATTTTTTACTTATTATCATTTGTGTGCGCGCACGTGCGTATCTTTTGTGCGCGTTTTCCAATGTGCGCGAGAATATTTTACCTAATTAATTATTTGGATGCGAATGCATCGTTATGCGTTTTATTTCTCGCGACTTATTGTACCGAGAACATATTCGACACACAGAAACTTAATTATACTTTATAATTTTTATATGACTTTTTTTTTACATTGTTTTTATATACATTTTTTCGTTGGACTTATATTCGTTACATTCTCGTTGAGTACTATGTGATTATATGTATAAGATTTTTTTTATTTCGTATATATATGTAGGTGTACGTAGCGCGTTTTCGGACTATGAAAAAAGGCTTTGTAGGTTTTAAAAGTACGTTTCTATTTATCCACATCGCAAATCTTCACAGACTGTGATTTCTTGTTTTTCCCGACAGAAGATGTAATGTCATCTCAGACTGTATTTTTTCTTTTTTTTTTTTTTTTCTTTTTTTTTTTTACTTCGACTTCACTCTTTAGTATTAACGTTTGTGCCATCGCTTTTTTGAACTCGGTCTTTTTACTTTTTTTTTCTTGTCAGCGACAAATATTTTATGTCATTGTTATCGTCATATCATCTCGCGTCTCATTATTTCTTATTATTAATACGGTGTGTGTTCGAATAGTGTTGCAATTAAATTTATTGCAACGGAACTAAGAGTGTCCAGTGAGAGTTAGTTTTGTAGGACAAAGACAACAGACATTCCCCTTGTTACGCACACGGCAACATGCGTGTACGTAGTTCAAACTTGCACTGTTCGCGGTTGTGCCATGTAAAATGTTTACGTTGTCACTTTAATTACACGTCTCGAAACGAACAAGAGTGGGTATTGCGTTTTTTTAACCGAAAGAGTCTCGCTCTCGCAAGTGTGGCGGTTAATTTTAATATTTTACTTTCGCAATAACTTGACTGAATATTCAGCGGCCCGTTTGCGAAACTCACTCCTGAAACTTTCCGAACACAGATTGTATTATCCTAAGCGTGATCATTATCTTTCATCTCTTTTAATACTGTTATTATATATTAATTATTATTATTTATAAATTTTGATAATCTCTTCTTGAAGGTTTTTTTCTTCTCAAAAAAAAATACTAAATCATAAAAATCAGAAGCCCAGATCTGCAAGAGATCGTTTCGATTGTTGGCCTTTTGGTTTTTTTTTTATGATTTATTATTTGTTCCCTCTCTATATGTATCTGTATAGACATGATCGTGAAATGACGTCAAACATGTCTATGTATTATATAAACATGTATACTCTGACGTAGAATGTTAGAAATATGATGAAGTCATATCGTTGTGGCATAAAAAATTTCCGCGTGTAATTGCACCTCTTGTCAGAAAATTCTTCGCTACTGTGTTTTCTCGGATGGTTCGTTTCAAATTACAATATGACGACAAATAATAATATAAAATATTTTTGCAAACGGTATACCATTTGCTTACTGGAGCAATTACAGAAGAGAATTTAAGTTTCGCTTTGTTGCGTCGTATTTCTAACATAAAACGTTTTAAATAACACAAAAATTCAGGTTTTGTCAGACCTCAAATATAATGGTACATTAAAATTATTATATGCATATATATATATATATATATATATATATATATATATAAAATATATACATGGATATGTATACATGTATACTAAAAAGCCATATATGTAAGAGATCAATTTATATAAAAGATATGTCATTGCCACTTGTAATTATCAAGGCAGAAGAGTACGTCGTAGATTACACGTTAGCGAGTAAGTTTGTATACAAAATATACTGTACTACATAAAAAAAAAAATATATATATATATATATAAGAGGCAAAAGCGCAAGAGAAAATGAGAAATGCAAAGAAATATACACGGAGTATATATCAGAGATATCGCGCACTTTTTTTAATGCGAATATTAGAGACTTAAAATGTACACGATATATTTCTTTTTAAACGCGTTTGAGAGAAACCTTTACGATAAGTTTACGGGCGAGTGGTAGAGACAACCGCGGACAAACAGCTTATACGGAAAGTTGAGCTTTCTCAGCAAAATAATATAATATAAACACACACACACAGTCGAAGTTTAATTTAAAAGAATTTAACGCGATCGAAAGAAGATAAACAAAGTATAATAATATAAGAGTAAAATCGATTTTTTGTTAGGGAGAAAAGCGCGGATCTCTCTGTAACTTTTGTGAAAGAGAGCGAGATTTTTCATACACTCTACAAGAGAGAAAGAGAGAGAGAGAGAGAGAAAGAGAGAGAGAGAACAAGAGATGAGAATTATGACGCGAACGTCGATAATGTAAGTCTTCGAAGGAAAGTAATTTGGTTTTTTTTTACAGCGGTAGGTGGACTATTATATGCAAATAATATGGTAAACGGTAATGAAGAATAGCTTTACGATTTATAAAAAGGAAAGACGGGGAAGAGGGAGGGCAGAGAGAATACTTCCAAAGTTCGACATACGTCTTCTTCGACGGTTCAAACAAATGAGTGGCTCAAGAAGGTCTATTTTGAAGGGTAGTTGAGAAAAAAAAAAAACAAAGAAAAGAAACCCTATTTCCATTCTCGACGAAACGACGTCGATTCTCGTGTCGTTGAATCGACCGTTTCGTCGAGCTAACCGATACATATAATAGATTGTAGTGATGTTCCTGTAGACAAAAAAAAAAAAGGGGAAAAATGTAATAGTTGAGACGCGGTGTTTTAAAGAAGAGAAATACTTTTCCGGTGCCTTTGTATTGCGCTGGATTTTTCGCTCTTATATAGTTTTTCATTGTAAAGTCTAAGATCTAAAAAAAAAAAAAAAAAATAATAAAAAAAAGACAAAGCTGCGCGTTGTGCCTCTCTGTTTTTCGGAACTACGTGTACACTTGTCCGCCTATACGTATTGTATTCGATAGAGGTTGTTGCGTTGGTCATTTCGTTGATCTCTTCTGTTGTGCTCACCATTACGATCTCTGAAATTTCGTTCTTGTGAATGACAAAGATGATTTATAGAATCAAGACACGATTCTAAAAAAAACGTTCCGTTCGTTTTCGGAATATTTCCCCTCCTTAATTTATTTCTAAACACGGAATCTCAAGAGAAAGAGACTGAGACTCGAGAAGCAAAAGAAATTCACAGAAACAAACCTTACCTTTACCATATGTGCATCGCATTCGACGAGTTTTTTCTCTCAGGAGAAAGAAAGTTTTAATTTTTTTTTTTTTTTTTTTCTAGCACGATACAATCTCGATTTTAATCACGCGTATAAAATAATAATTGATTTCACAGCAAAAGAATAAATTTATTATATCGCTTGTCTGTGTGAAAGAAGCGTGCGTTTGAAAAACACGCTCGTTCAGTTTCGGATCGAGTCGGAAAAAATGTCGATTAGATTTGATTCTCCTTTGTCTCGATCGCTCAAAGGAGCGATCAAATTAAAAGAGAGTAACGGATTTTATAGGAGATATGCTAATGATATAATAAACTAATAATTAGTAATAGTACTACTAGTAATAATCGACACATAGTAATAACAATAATCATAATAATATTAAAAAAAAAACAGCAACAACAATAATTATATTAGTAATAATAATATTAAAAAAAAAAAAAAAAAACAATAATGATAATATAATAAGAGGATTAGAAGCAACACGGGGAGAAGATTCGATTCTCTTGCGACGCGCTTAAATAGTTTTTATGCAAAACCCCAGAAACAGAGTTGCAAGCGATTATCTCTCAGATTGGCAACGACGTATTTGTATTCGACGATGAATGATATGCGTAATAATATGTGTAATATTTTGTTTTTCTTTCACACGCGCAACACGTGTGTATAGATTTTTACTATGCTTTCATCATGTATATGTGCTATATATATGTTACGTTACGTGTAAGTTCTGTTTTTCTCTGTAACAAATTTTTGTAATCGTTGCTCGAAACACGAAAAATATGTTTGTACGTACGTGTGATTTTGCTTTTACAATTTTTTTTGTTCTACAAATGTACTTATATATTTACGGAAGGATGTAAACGTCCTTCATTGTTATCTTGATTCGCTGGTTTCGATCGCTTTTTATTAATTTTACGTTCCGAGCATCGAAAATGCAACGTTGAACAACACAGCGCATAATATATATATGTATACATAAAGACGACACGTTGAAAAGAGAGAAAAAAATTATTATTGATCGAGAATATCAAAAAAAAAAAATATTACTCAACAAGAGCAGCGGAAAGATCTAAACGAGAACATACCACTTCCATATAAATACTCGAATGTGAGTCTCTCAGGAGCAGAGATGCAATGAAAATCCATATTTTTCTATAACGCAGTATCGAAATTTTCAATTAATCTGTATTAAACCATAGAGCAACAAAAAAAAAAAAATAATAATAAAAGTGGACTTGATCGATGTCCCGTCGGAAGACGTGAATATATCCCAAGTGCGAGTGTAACTATATCTGTACGGTACTTCTTGATTTACGCGGAACGAGAATTCAATTAGTGTGTCACGCGTCAGGTCGTTTTTTTTTTTTTTTTACTTGCTGTAAAAAAATTCATAATTTCCCCTTTCATGTATTTTCCAGTGCGGTATTTTTCATCACGGAATGTGTTTGTGTAATAAATGTTCGGCATTGTATTAAGCGATTACATACGACGGAAGATTTTGCGCGCGGTGTTTATATACGGAGAGAATCCTCCAACGAGCTACATTTGATCCTTTTGAGTATGAAAAAACAAAAAAAAACATACAATCGGCGCCTTGTCGCGTGTGTGCTGCGAGTGTAAATGCGTAATTGCGTATACAAATGTGTAATAAACTACCAGAGTTTTCGACAAAAAAAAACACAATACGTTTAACAGGCGATTGACGGAAAGACACACAAATTCCTCGACATAGTACAAACGCTCAAATTCTTGTTTCTCCCAGATAGATAAGATGCGTGAAGATGATGTCGGTTAGAGTGAAATATAAAAACCACCGGTTGGCCTCGAAGTACGAATATCAATACTCTTTTCTCGTTACGTTTAAATTTAGCAGAGCGATCTTTCCGCGTTCGTTTGACGATAAAAAAAATATATATATATATATAATATACTTTTTACGATATGTAAGTCGGCTGAAACAACAACAAAAAAAAAAAAACGTAGGCGAGCTTTTATATAGTGCAATATATTCGAATGACGATGTACGGCTTGATTTAGTTTGTATTTTCAAGAAACAAAATTTTTGAACATATAAATCTCAAGTAAATGTTTTTTTTCTCCATCCTTGTACATAGCCCTCCTTGCATTTACATTTGATTTCGAACTTTACTTTTTTTGGTCTTTCCGTGCGCATGTGCGTAGGCAGACCCCTTAAAAAAAAAGTTTCATTTGTTATAAATAATTTATAAGCATTGAGTAGTCTATATATGTGTGTGTTGTGCGCATAATTCCGACCGACTTCGAGGACTTCCGGTAGAAATTTAATAAAATGGCACTGGCGGCCGCACTTTGCCTACACATCGGGGGCCTGAGATCTTTCGTTTATTATACATTTATCTTATCTTTTATATATACACACATTTCCTCGATCATCACCACGCTGCCACTTTTTTAGAGCTGAGAACAGTTTGTACCGCAGTCTTCCAGGGTACAAAGAAATACCGATTGATTCGTCGTGCGTGAATCAAAAAAAAAAAAAAAAATTTGATGCGGGATGAGTGAGACACATACGAGAGGAAGAGAGGAAAGGACGAGAGATAAGTACGAGAGAAGAAGAAAAAAATATGAACTATATATGAGCGATCCTTCTTGTGTGTGTGTGCGTGTGTATGTGTGTGTCTCTCAACGTTTTATTTTTATATAGAATGCTTTACAGTGTCTATCGAGATTTGCGAGAAAGTTTTAGACGGGCGAAAGGATGTGCGAGAAAGAAGAAACGCGTGCACAAGTATGTAATAAAAGAAAAAAAAATTCACAAAATATAAAACGTAGATAAAAATGTACGTACGCGAATAAATTTTAGATCGCGCGGGAATAAAGGCTTAAAAAACTTTTGCGTGCGTTTTTCAGATGTGACTTGGGATACTACGTGCTTCGTATGTAATATATATATGCCCTATATACATATATATACATTAATATTATGTATACACACGTACACATATATACATAGATATATGCATAAAAAAGAAACAACAACCGAATGACGTAATAATATCTTTTCTTACAATTCGTTGCGTGCATGTGTATATAAATTGTAAGAAAAGTCGCATCTCGCGCAGATGATTTTAAATTGTTCGAGATCAATCATTAACCGATAAAAAGAAAAAGAAGACTCGACTCTCTCTCTGTCCCTATCCCGCGTTAATTTTATATACATACATGGGTTTTCTCTTTTTTTTTTCCCCGGTTTTCGCAACAAGAACGACGACAGAAAAATTGTCGACCAAGCTGAGTATCACAAGTTGCGGTGGTTTTTTGCATTTTTCAATGACTGTATCATATAATATACGAACGAGGTAGATATTTTTATATAATAATCATTTTATTATATATATATATATATATAATTCAACTAAGATCTCACTGCAGTTTAATAACAAAAATGCTATCCTTTCCTCCTTTAGGAACTTGGATCGTGCTCTTACTTCGTGCATATGTCTGTGTGAGTGTACAAGAGCACAATCTAACGATGTATATATATATACATGTATATATATATATATATATATGTATATATATATATATTATAGTAACAAAATATTAATAAAATAACATGAATTTTCATACAAATACAAAAGTAATATATGTGAAGCCCGACTCACGATACACACACATCGTTATTTTTCTTTTTGTTTAGAAGTATTGATATATTTTACTTTTTTTTTGTAGTTTCGAGCGATGTGTCTCCGATTACTTCTAATTTCATTCAATCTCATATGCTTTAAACCATTACAAGCTAATTCGCAAGCCCGTCATGTACATTTTTAACAAAGTTAGTTCCGACATATGTGCAACTTTTCAACGCTGCCTCAAACGGGATATATAAACTGCTCTTTCTCAAGTAACAATAATTCTTTTTTTTTTTTTTTTATCTACAGATATGCATCAGTAAATTCACGTAAATAACACGTTTCTTTCACGTCGCTCATCTATACGTAGCAATAATAATATTGTGCTTAGAATAATATTGTGCTCTAGTTGATCTTTCTCTGGTATGGACTGGTTTTTTTTTTTTTTTCATTTTCTACATTAATCTTTTGTTTGCTTGCTGTTATTAAAATTACATAGCAACGAGATATGCTCCTCCAACGAGACGCGCGTGTCTTACACTATTAACAAGTTGCTTCCGAAAGAAAAATTATTTCGCTAAGAATTCGTCGAAATTAATTTTAGACAAAAGCTCTCCGTACGAAATTACGTTCGAGTCGAATTATTCGAGTAGTGAGACGCGATCTCTCTCTTACATAGACAGAGGTAAAAATATGTTGAAATTATTCAGTGCGGTAACTAAGTTCGCAAAATTGAAAACGGAGGCGGCCCGGTCTGTCTCATCATCATAGCGAAACTACTTAGCCCTTCTCTCGGCTGTTGATCGTTCGGGTTGTTCTGCGTGATGTTCAAGTGTTTGCTACGACCGCTATTGTGACTTTGCAAATGTTTCTTCAAGTGATCTTTTCTGTAGAAAGCCTTGCCGCATTCTGTACAAACTTGATTTTTGCTACCCGAGTGAGTGATCATGTGACGTGCCAGATGTTCGTTGCGCTTGAATGCTTTGCAACAGATAGTGCACTGATAAGGCCGGTCCTTGTTGTGTCCCTGCTTGTGGCGATCCAAGTGTTCTTTTCGCTTCAAGCTCGCGCCACAAATGTCGCAGGTGTGAGGTCTCTGCTTGTGATCCTCGAGATGCTCGTGAAGCGCCTCCCGATCCTCAAATCTATATGCGCACTCCGGACAGTGGTAAATCAATATACCTTTACAAACAGAGAGAGAGAGAATTATTACACACACAGAATCGTCGGTAGTCAGAATCTACATTTTGTGTGCAAGAAGCACTTCTGACACAACAAAAAGCTCGTGAGGCTAACTCACCATTAATGTGCTGTGGCTCGATTTCAAACTCAAGTTTCGGTTTTATCTCCTGACAACTGTGAATAGAATTATTGCCGCTGCTCTCGTATTTGGTCACGTACGGTAGGCCCAGAGTGCTGGAACAGCGCGCGAAGTACTCGGACGTGAGTCTGAAATCAATCTGCAAGGGATCCGTCATGGTTGCAGCGTCAACTTTCTGTATGGTCTGGGTGCCGGACGACTGTTGCGAGATCTGTCCCGACGTTAACTCTTTGTTGCCGCAGAAGTTGTTCTCATTTCTGTTCTCGTCGGTCTGTTGAAAGTGTTGTTGAGAATGACCGGAGTAGGCATAACCGAGTGCGGCTGATCTGCCGTGTGAAGGAGGGTGTGTACTCGACGAATATTTCACATTGTGTGAGTCATAAGCCATTATATTGTCGACGAGCGAGGGAGATACTGCGAGTTTCACAACAGATTTCCGATGATTCTTGCGGCTCTTATGAAATCCCTGACATTCAACACCTTGGAAGAAGAACAAATGAAATAAAAAAACTCTCCCGTTACACACACACACAGATGAGTGAGATAAAATGGCAATTATTCGAAGCACAAACGACTCTCCGCAATTGGTTTTTTTTTTTTTTTTTTTTTTCACTGAACTAGCTGCACCAGTTCAGAGTTCATCTTTTTTTTTTTTCACTTTAAGTTGGAGGAAAATGATAAACTCCGAACTAGTGTGGGCCAGTTCAGCGAAAAAGAACAAACAACAAATAACAACGAATTCATTTGCATATATAAAAATAAATTAATAACATATCTTACAATGCGTGTCGCTCACTCAGGACTGTCTCCTGCTACGTTGCTTCTCTGTGTTTATCTCGCCCTTTCCCACGACACGAAAATACAAGATATTTCGCATAACGCCGAATTATCAACGAGTGTCGACGAATGCGCTCGATTGGTTGTTGTTTTCTGTCAACACGGTCGCACTTCACATCGAACAGATCGTTTGATCAGCGTGAAGAGAATCTGTTTCGCAGAGTGGGACTGTGTGCGACGGAGAGACGCACGCGTAAAAATAAATCATCTCTTTACCTCAATCTCCGCTAAACGCGAGACCGATTCGAACTACTATAATTCCGACTGATTCTCGCCCCTTCTGTTTAATCGCACGACGGTTAACGCGTACACCGAGCGAATATCAAACCATACTGCGGGGCACCGTGGATGGCGATCATTCGTTTGTATCGTTTGTATCAGTGCCGGCCATCTTTTACGAATCAGCTGCTGCGCTGTACGTACCTGCGCGTAACTTTTTAGTGGACGAAACCACACCGCGTAAATGGACGAAACTACGTGCGACGCGAGAGAAACTACCGTCTCTCCCGTCTCTGCTTCTCTTATCCTTTTCTTTTTTTTTCGAGGAGATTTTAACTTTTAAAAACGTGACTCTGTGCGAACGAGTGAGAAAGATTGACCCGCGCGATTTTTTTTTTCCGCGCGCACAGATCGTAAAAATTTATAAAAAAGAAATAATAAATAATAAAAACTAAATGACAAAAAAAAAACAGCGAAACGTTGTTAAAAATTTATTTATTTGTACATAGTTTTTCTTAAAAAAAAAAAAAACAGCTTTTTACAAAGAATCGATCAAAAATCGTCAAAACGTCGACAATTTTCTGTCTGAAAAGAGAGAAATACGTTTTTTTCTGTAATAAAAAGTTTTAAAAATTATTATTATAATTATTATTAGCTGTGCTCGATTTGCTCGTCGAAAAGGAAGACTGATTTTTCATCTTGCTGATCAACTTCTGAAAGGTGTTTCGTCTGGTTGAGCCCTCGTTTGAGTTCTCGGTCTCGTCGTTCTCGTTGCCGCTTCGTCTGTTCGTTTCGTTGGCGCAATTGGAATCGCTCGCGCGCGACTTTCTGTTACCGGCAAATCGATTCCACGATCTCTTGTCGTTCGACTTCGCGTTGTCCTCGTTATCTCTCTTCCTTTCGATAACGTCTCTCTGCCGCGCTCTAAATTCGGCCCACAGAGCTATGTCGTCGTACAACTCTTCGTTCTGTTCGGTCTCAAGGGCGTCGCGAACGCGCAAACCACTTTTCGGCGACTGATAATGCTCGATTTCCTCTTCCGCGAAAGTACCGTTTGCTAAAATCTTGATATCATCGCACTCCGCGTTGTCGTCCGTCGCTTCGTCGGTCGCTCCTCCGTGCGAATCTTGCGTTTTCTGTCGAGAAAGAAATTTCTCGAATTGAAACTCGATTGAGAATAGCGAGCGAGTTTTTCCTGCGCTGATTATTTAGCGAGTGAAACATTACAGAACACTTACCTGAAGAAGACTTTTATTACCACACTCCTCTCGACGGGCGCTCACGTCGTCGTAATACTCCTCCGTTCGACCGGAATTATTCGCCCGGTTGGGCGTGATCGGTCTGGGGGGCGGAGGACAGTTGTACTCTGGTAATTCCTCTTCCACGTTTGGTGCTGAGAGTTCCTTAATCTCCTTCTTCGGTTCGGACACGTGGTCGTAAGTGGGCATCTTCTCCGAGACGAGCGGGGCAACGGATTCGAGCGAAGTTTTGCTCTTGCATCTCTTCTCCGATTTGCCTCCGGACGATTCCCTTCTGCTGAGAACTCTGTCCAGGAAGGACTTCTTCTGCAGCTTGCTCGGGGACGCGTCGATTTTCTGATCTTCCTTCGCGCGATCCTTCCCGAATCTTATAATCGGAATTAGATTCTGTGCACGCACGTTAAAACAATTATCGGAACTTAAAACAGAGACTAAAGCGTACATTGTTTTTTATGTAAATTAGCGTTAATTTGTTTACTTACTTCCACGTCGTCGTACAAGTCTTCCTGTGTTTCGTCATCGTTGACGACGGGACGATCATTGAGAGAATTGTTCTGTTGTCCGACGGTAGTCGTTGCGTTGATCCGCGAAAGCGTAACGTCATCGTATATCTCCTCGTTTGCGCCGAAGGAATTTTCCTTCGCCGTCTCATCTTTGTCTCTTCCTACGTCGGATTCATTGCGCGCGATTTCGCTTTGATTGTTCGCGACCCGTTTCTTCTTGGACAGATTCTGATATTGCATCTCGTTTTGCAGGTCCTCGATCTTGTGATAGATCTCGTCGTCGTCGTCGTCGTTGTTCTGAACGACGGTCATATTGCTGTAGTCAAGCGGCGAGACGGAGGGCGGCAGAGAAGGCAACCTGCGTGGTATTCGCGCGGGTAACGGAGGCGCGTTGTCCGCGCGCTCCGTCGCTCCGGTCTTCTTGCTACTTGCCGTCGTCTTGCCTTTGGTCTTCGTTCCGTCATTAACGTCCGATTTTTCCTTAACCACACGCCCTGCCGTGTCGTTGTTCTTGCGACTCATCGGAGAGGACTGAACGATCTGAATCTTATGCTCTTCCGTTTTATTGTTCGCTTCTTCGTTGCAGCTTCCTATTTCGCAGATCCTCGCCACCCACTGATCCATATCTTTTCGCGTTCTCGCGATAAACTGCAACGTCTCGCTTCCCGGTTTGTATATCTCGAAGGCCAACTCGCTTCTCCGTCGATCGCGCGGGATCAAATTGGGCGCGGGACGCGCCATGTAACCGCGAATCGAGTGAATCGAGATAGGCTGATTGTGTCGTTCGCTTCGATAGATGAGCAAGTACGATCCGATCAGCGCGATCCAGCAGGTACGACCTCCTTCCGACAGAAACAACTTCTTCCCCTCCTTTTTGTAAAGCGGTCCGCATTTGTGACACTTGCTCCTCACCTGAACCGCGGGCAAGTGTTTGTAAATCCCGATCAACGTCTCGTCCTCGTCCCAATCTTCGTCATTGCGCTCGGACGAATTCTCCGTCGGGTTCACGATGATGATTCCGTTCTCGAACGTTTCGTAGTAATCCTGATAGGTCTGTTTCTGAGACTCTTCTTTCTCCACGTAATCTTCCGACTTGCTCTCGCACTTCAGCAATATGCTCTTCGGGCCGGAGTTCATGTCGAGATAAGGTTTGTCCGGGGACGACGCGCCCTGAGCGCGCGTAACGGCGCTCAGGGTGTTCTTCGAACGCGCCAACAGCTTCACTCTGAGATTTTCCAACGCGAGCGGAAGCTTCATGTCGCGAATGGATTCCAGAAATGCTATCGTCTCTGTTGACAAAAATTTGACACGAGATGTTGCGTATAAACGAACTATTGGGATGATTTAAAACGGTGTGTGTTTTGAAATAAAAGAAAACTCACATTACTTTGTTAAGCACGCATTTACAATCTCACTAGAAGATGTCACGCATAAAAAATACATACCGCGCAATATGTCGCTGATGTTCGTGTCGGTTTCCATTTTTATTGTTGGGTTTATATAGAATTCAACAACTCTTCGCTTCTAAGCAATTGTACAATTGTGACAACTCGAACGACAACTTCAAAAGTTTCTATCGCAAATGTTTACAGTATAGATGATAATAATACGCCCGTCATGATTCTCAGCATTGTTTTCTCGATCGTCTCTGTCTGCAAATATTAATGACCGAGGATACATATTTTTATATTTCTACAGGATGTGTGCGCGCAGAGATATAACCACTGCAGATAACGTTTTATCACAAATATTGCAACGCTTACTAAATACAACTTGGTGATAAATTGTATTTTTTCTTACAGTTTGTGTTTAGCTCGTTATAATAAAAATAATCGTGATTTATGCAAATTTGTTACAGAAAAATTTACTTTCCTCCGCAAAGAAGCATGTTTACAAATTGTATTTGCTTCGGTGAACAGAACGGAGAGAAAAAAAATGATTTATTTTTATTTTCTACATCAGGACGTCGATATAACGTGTGCGTGTGTGTTTTTTTTTAATTTCATTAATACCGTGCGCCATCCCATTGTCCGGGATAATTAAGATACGGCATCACGTCGACTTCGATCGAGTTATTGTCATCTATTTGGGCGAGAAATTCTTCGAGCGCGCTTTGGTCGATGACGCGGCCGAGGTTTGTCGCCGCTCGTTTTATTAACTTAGGACAATTGAGACCAACCGCATGCGCCTCTTAGATTGCTCGTTCTTCTTCTGTGTTGCAAACTTTCAGACACCGCCCTTTGTGCGCCATCTCCCTCTTCGCCCTTGTATATTTCGTTCAAGAGCAGAGAACGTTGCGATGAATTTTTTAACATCAAACTTTTTTACTTCACAGTTACGTCAAACTTTGCTCAAGTTGAACCGCGAACGCGGTTTGAACTCTACCGCGCAGACGAAACAACTTGACGTGGAACTGTATAATTACGTGTGTGTGTGTGTATGTGTTATAAGGAAAACTAGAATTCGCAGAAAAAAACAGCAGATACAATACCTGTTGTCAGTTTCATCGGTCGCTCGAGACGAGCGATCGCAGGTGTCGAGTATATTGTCAACCGTGTTGGCACAATTGATAAAAATGATAAAAAACCTTAATACATACAAAATGTATATTAAAACGACCGACGGATATCGTCGCGACTTGGTCGATTCTCGTTAGAATTCAATTAGCACACGATGTGACACGTGCGAGCGACGCAAGGCGACTCCCGCAGAGACGTTTATGTTGCTTCGTCTCGCCCTCCGCGTTGGCTGCGCGCTTCTCCTACGCCTCTTTCACGATCTGACTCATTCATCGAGCTCGTGTCCATCAACTGTCTTGCCGCATTTCGCCGGCTACGTGCTTTCGGGTTTTTACACCATCATCAGCCTCAATTAATCACTTTTCTGTTGACAGAACAAATAACGAGACTGTATAATCTTTCCTTCTTTCTTTTTTGCCGATCCCGTCGGATGTTAAATTCGCAAGCAGATCGAGAAAAAATGTAGGATAAGTCACGTTAAATTATGTGCAATCTAATATTTCTTCCAAAAACAATGCCTTTCGTATATAAAAGTGTCATTCTAAACAGAGAGAGAGAGAGAGAAAAAGAGAAAGAGAGAAATTCTTACATGACCTAATCTTATCTACAAATGCTCGTTTAACGAGCAGTCAAGAAAATCTGATCATTTTTTACAACAACGACCTCGAACTAGAATAATGTGATATTATATAATATTTAAGAATTATTTTTATAACAGATTTTACGGTGTATATTATTTAGATTGCATTTATATATTTGCAAAATTTTATAATATACAAAACTTTTATACAGTTTTCACAATACATTTTATCGAAAAGTACACGCTAAAGTACACGTAAAAAAAAAAAAAACACGGAAAGTCATCCGAGACTTTGTATGCGGGAAATGATTAAAAACTGGTTGTCAGAAAAAAAAATTACGTACGCGACCGATATAACACAAAACGTTGCTTTCTTCAATATAATTCCCACGGAACTTTGCCGCGAACTTTTTCCAGCGGTTTCGCATAAACGTCAGTTGAAATTTCCGACAGTTCCGGCCACGAGTCGGCCTTAGCTTGTTCCGCTTCCTCGTCGACCTTCTTATACACCGATTTTCGTATGTTCTGCAATAGTTTGTTTAAAGCGCAGCCGTCTCGGACAATCGCGATTGTTTGAACAATAAAAACAATAAAAAAATTTGACAACTACCTCAATGTCTTTCTCGGTCAAAAGTCCTTGCTGTACCACGAGCTTAGTGAATAGCGCGATGGGATCTTGCTCGGTTTGCATGAGTTTGATCTCTTCTCTGCTACGATAACTGACGCCGGGATCGCTTATGCTGTGTCCGTAGTAACGATAAGTTACGAACTCCATTATAATCGGTCCGTGTCTAAGCGCGTGATCTCTGCTGAAACGTACGGCTTCGCGCACATCCGCAACTCTCATTGCGTCGACCTGAAATTTAATAGAATATTTTATTTATATACTGCTCTTTTATATTTCATTTCAATATATTTTATAAATATGTATGGATGTAAAATGTTGTTTAAATGTAACATGTACGTTTCTAAGACCGATATTCTCATAGTCCAATAATTAAAAGTGTTTTTTAAATTCATCTTAAGATGCCGCACAGGTTGTTTTAGTGGCTATAGCATCTAAATACGAATGTAAGATCTTAATTAAAAAATTCGACTGTATATAAATATCGGTCTAAATAAATGTAAATATTACTTCAAACGCCATAAAAAAAAAGCACCTTTATTCCCGGTATAAGATCTCCGCGGGTGTAGAGTTTGGTGTTGGCGGAGTGCCGGTGCAAGGCCGTTCCCATGCTGTACAAGTTATTCTCGCAGATGTAAACCACCGGCAGGTTCCAGAGCTTCGCCATGTTCCAGGCCTCGAAGATCTGGCCCTGCGACGCCGCGCCGTCGCCGTACAACGTGAATGACACGGCGCCCGTGCCGTTGTACTTGTGAGCAAGAGCGATACCGGTACCGATTGGCACCTAATCCGCAACGCGAATTATAACAGACCGGAAGAAGCGAATAAAAAGTCGGAAAAAAAAAATCGACTTACTTGTCCTCCAACGATACCGTCGCCGCCGTAAAATCTCTCCCCGTACATGTGCATCGAGCCGCCCTTGCCCTTAGACGGTCCCGTCTTACGGCCGAGTAGTTCCGCGAAAACCGAGCGAACTGTGGCACCGAACACGACGGTGAAAGCGTGACATCTGTACGATGTGATCAAGGTGTCGTTTTCGGCCAGCGCCAATTTGATGCCCACAGCCACGGCTTCCTGGATCGCGCGAGAGTAGCGTGCATTCGTTTTCGCATAGGTTGGCCGCGCACAGATCTCAATATGTTAATTCAAAACAAACTTTCTCGGCGTACCTGACCGACGTACAAGTGCAAAAAACCGTTGATAAGACGCTGCCTGTACAAATCCGCGGCTTTGTGCTCCATCCGGCGTATGTAATTCATCATCTCCAGAGCGTACCTGGCCTCGTCCACGGTCACAAACGCCTCTTCCGACGGTCCCTTGTCGAGTCGATACAAATCGTATTTCTGAGAAAGAAACTTTAATTAAAGAAAAAAATACATCGTGAGAAAGAAGAGACGGAAGATGCTTGCGTCCGTACCGTTTTTACGACAGCTTGTTTGCTGGAACTGCAATAACTCGCGAATAACGCGCGTCGCATCCTATCGCCGTGACGAAAGAGCGGCAATCCTAATTTCCTCCACATTGACATATTTGATTGAAACAGTGTTTTCTCGAGAGTTATCCAAAAGCGAGAATTTTCTTAACACGATTTTCACAATTTAAGAATTGCCTCGATGCTCCTCGATCGATACGTTCATCGTATCTCACATACCGATCGATTCTTGTTCGTGATGTGTCATTATATGTTGTTACTTCCCTTACTTGTTCTACTAATTCGTTGCTACATACAAGAATTACTCGTTCATAGCGTGATGGTAAAAGCTTGTTTTTTTTTTTTTTTTATGATATTACGTAAAATTCTTTTCTCTCACGAAGATATCCGATCGACGTTCCAACAATGACGGATCGCATTAATTTCGATTCAATTAATCGCAAAAAGTCGATCGTAACACAATCCATCGTTTAATATAAATAATTGTTTTATTGCGAGTGAACAATTATTTATAAAAACTATCAAATTTTATATAATAATTATACAATGTTTTTTTATACAAAATAATGTCGGAGATTTTAAATCACAAGACTCGTGTAAATATGCGATTTAAATCAAAGTTGTTGTCAAAGTTGCTGAAATATATTGTGTTAAAATCGCGCGGTTGCATACGTGTGCGAAAAAAAAAAAAAAAAACGATTTCGTAAAAGTTTTTTGATATATTTCTAAAGATGTGGAACACGCGGAGAGAGCCATTGATAAAAGTCCAAAAGAAGAAAGACGAGAAAAACAATATGCACGAAGATGCGCTGTGCTATTTATTGAACCAACAGCAGTTGGACGCAGTCCATTTCCGTGATTAAAAAGCAGAACTACAATGTTCTATTTTCTAGAATAATCCACACGCAATCTTACATTAAAAATAAATAATTACAAATGTAATCTTCTAAAAACATTAATGTAAAACTGTTTGATACACACCTTGAGAGAGATACAGTAATCAGATACTTTGTTCTTGTGTGTAACTTTAAGCTAAAACAGAAAACATTTTTTTAACGTAATCGCACTATTAAAAATGTCAAAATTGTTGTTGTATTGCTTTTGTGCAATTGTTTTGTTGTTTTTATATATTTTTGCAAAAATTCGTAACTAGACGCAATGGGCAAACAATTTCAAGATTGAATTAAATTCTAAGTGGATCCTTTTTTGTCACGGTATTGCCGACGAGAATGCGTCGTTTCGACAACACGATCTTCTTCACGTGAAAAGGATACGATGGATTTTGCGAATTCGAACGTATCGCCTGGAACTCGCGAACGGAATCGCATCCCTTCGAACGAACGAGAAAGTCGATCGCATCCTGCCAGTATTGGCGCGCATCTTGTTGTTTTCGCGTTTCCGTCGACAGTAATTTCTCGTTTCGAACAACGTATCGGATGTGACGAGGGCACAGCTGACGATTGTTCGCGGTCCGCGACAGCGAAGACAGCGTGGGTGCTGTCAGACGATCTATTTCGACCTACGCGCGTACGAAGAGAAACGAGTTAGAAATATCGGTATCGTTTCGTAACGAACTAAAAACTCTAAGCATATAAGTTTTTCAATGTAACGTACTTTGACACGCTTGAGACTCGAGTGATTCATTCGTAGCGTTTGTTGCGCGGCCGCCGACACCTCGGCTTCCCGCTTCGAAGCTCGTTCCTTATCGGGATCGCCGAACAGCCCCTTCGATTCCGCCACCTTGATCATAAAAAGCGAGTCGAACTGCATCATTTCCTTCCGTTTGATTATGGCGATGAAACAGCCCTGGTCCAACATTCGCTCGCTGTTCTCGCCGTAGATCTTGTCGATGCTGCCCACTTCGAACAAATCGCTATCGGGAATCTTGAACACATGTAATCATTTGTACACGGAAAAAAAAAGTTTTGCTTATTATATGGTTAGCAAGAAAAATAATTGACTCTAGTGAAAATTTTTTATTTCATCAACAAAATGTTTTGTTGGCAAAACAAAAATTTTAACAAACTTAACAAATGTTTCTTTGCTGGTCATATACCAGTAACTAATTTCTTGCTATTCTAGCAAATCTTTTTTTTCCGTGTACATTTTGTTTTATTATGTCGATATGTAAAATTAAATATCTCGGGATCGACAACGAGTTCTTTTCAATGGTTCTTTACTAGCGAATGATCTTACAACAACATCGGGCGTAACCAACGTCGTTTCGTCATCCTCCTCCTGCTTGCTCGGAAACGACGATTGTTCTTCGCGCGTTTGCGATTGCTCTTCCGAGTGTCCTCGCAGTTGTTCCTTGCCAACTTTGGCCATCTTGGAAATCTTTCCGCTACTGTCCTTTGTTTTTTTCTTTACCTGAACAATGATTTGAAAATACCAGTTTTTTTGCACAAAGCAAATATAAAAATACAAATATAAAAAAATCTGTAGTATTCTATAAATTGTTGTTAATAAAATATTTAAAAAAAAAACTGAATGTAATTTGAGAAATGGTTTTTTATCTTATTGTTCATTGAAGACCCGACGCACACAAAACAGATGAAATTTTACGTAATGCAAAATCTGTGTCGCACTCACAAAATGTTCGCGGATATATTTCTCGGTGGCTATTTGATTGGCGTAATCGACGACTTGTCGAACCATCTCCGTGGTTTCGGACGGCAGGATCGTGTGCACCTCGTATATCAAAAACTGTATGTTCGGTCTGGTCAGCGCGTGTTTGAGCGTGGAAAATTGTTCGGCCAGAAGAGCACGTGGGTGTTTGATCTCGCCCGCCGCGTCGTTTGTCAAAGATTCTAATAAATTCGTGTCACCGCCGCGAGCAACGGCGAGATCGACAATGTCCCGAACGCCGGTGTAGCTGCACGGAGGAGTCGCCAGTACGACGGTCGCCCTCTCCAATTCGACGGACGACGGCGGCGACACGTATCTGACGATTAAAATCCGCATCGTCGTGGCAGGTGTGATGACGATAAAAAAAAATAATTGTATAATAAATTTTATTTATTGTATTATTTGTTATCGATTAACGGAAAAACAAATCACTTTGGCACAAAATGAAGAAAAATATTAATACAAAAATAACACAACAGAATGAAAAGAACAAAAAAGATAAAAGTAACAAAAAATAATACGAAAAGAATAATTATAAAAAATAAATAATTTTCTATCTAAAATAATAAGTTTTGGATAATTTTAATTGCGACAGATTCGCGCGAGAGATTGTTACTTCTCCGAGAAGATTCTGCACTGCTGCACCGTAATACCCAGAGTCTCGAGATAAGCTTCGTATTCGCGGTGACGATCTCCGGCGCCGAAAGCCAGGAGTCTACCAGCGTCCTCGATGTCGGTCAGAAGCGCGGCCAGGTAGCCCGTGTGGCGAGGAGCGATCGAGTGCGTGAGGACCACGGGACCGCAGAGACGCGCGACGCGCATCGCCTGCGCCAACGCGGCCGCTCCGAGACACAGCGATCTTTCCTAAAAAAATAAATCCTTATCTCTCAATTCTCTCGTACATTCGCTTTCACATTTGCGATTTTTTTTCGAGTCGCGGGCAATCGCAAGATCAGTTTCTTTGAAATTTTGACAACGCAAAGATATTTACCAGAAAAACGAATCGGTGATCGCGCACCAAATTGGACACGGCGAGTGTCTCTCGCGCCTTATCGTGCAAGTTTATCATCTTCGGACAAATCGAATCGAAAACGTAGTCGTTCTCGTCGAGTTCCACAGGCTTGACGTCGTCGTCGCGCAATGCGAGTTTTAGCTTCAACATTTCTCGCACGAATTCGTTTTTGTTGGTCATCTTCATGGTGTTGATCCATCCGGAAGCGATCGCGCCTTCGTCGGCCCAGCTTATTCCTTCGGCGATACGCAGATGCATCGGGAGGAGCTCGTCTGGGTGGCAAATAAAGTAAATCACACAAAGCAGATGCTTCGCAAACAAAATTCGTTACTTCGCGAGTAGTTTATGTGCAACAACATCGAAACTCGATAATAACCGAGACTGAGCGCCGAGCCGCCGATGCGAAGACGCGATATGCTCGCCGCTAAGTGCGTCTTCGCCTTCAAAAGAGCGTCTTCGATGTCTGTCAGTCCGAAAGCCTGGAAGAGCGCAAAAAATTGTCGCAATTAACGCGACAGTTTTATATTTGTCCAAAAATTCTTTATTCTGTCGAAAATGCGTGAAAAAATTCGGGTTTTGTTATGAACAAGATGAAATATGTGTTTCGCGCGATATTCCTTCTTGCACGCAAACCTGGAATATTCTCTTCCGGGTTTCGAGAGCGTTTCCGTCGCGCCGACGCGCGAACTTTCTTCCCTGCATGTCGTACAGCAACAGCCAGACCACTCGTTCTCGTTGCTTCAGGTCGCCGTTTTGATACCAAAAGCCGCCGTCTTCGAGGGTGCGATTTAAAATGTTTTTGTCTGGAAAGTTTGTATAATACTCTTAGATTTAAAAATCTCTTCATGTGAAAAAGAGACAAAGTTCTTTCCACGTATCGTGTGTGTTCAAAGACTGGAAGCTCACATCTGAGAACATCGTACACCAAACCGAAGACGCGTCTCATCTCGGCCTCGTTCGCGTAGTTCGGGATGGGCCGCGCGTTCTGGAGAACCTTGGCCGCCAAGAGAATATCGTTGACGCGCCAGCCCGGCTCCACGCAAGCCTCCGTCATCGAGCCGCCAGTTCCCGATATAGCGTTCAGGGATGCGATCGTGTTCGGACTTTCGATTTTTTTTCCCTTCGGCACGTATCTCATTTCCTTTGGACACCATTCCCACTCGTGCGAGTTCGCGGGACTCACGCTACATTCGGCATTTTCCATCCTCAAACAAAAATTCTCGATCTGCATGGCGTTCGGACGGGTACACACTGTATCGCGGGTCAGCGAGATACGATACTAAATTTTTTTGCGCTAAAAAAATCGTCCTTCACGATTTTGGCGTTTGTAAATTTTGTTAAAACAAACTGGATTAAATTTAAATACGCGAATCGGTAAGTTCCAATTGGATATTTTTTAAGATGTCATTAAACGAAATAGGAGGATTTAATTAATTTTTACATTGAGAGAGAACAAATGCGTATTTTTTCCAACAGTGTAAATAACAATTGTCTCAACAAGAAATATTTGTTTTCTACACTTTTGATTTCTTGCGTTACACGTGACGTTTCTCTATGTGACGTTTTTTTCGACTTACTTTTTATCTTCGGTCTCAGCGTCCTTTTCTCTTTGCAACTCGACGAGACTCTGGTAAGCTCGGTGACGCCATTCTTCATTGCTCGGAAGTATTAGCTTCTCGAGTTCCCGGTTACGCTGTTCCTCGCTGAGAAGGCTAAAGCTCGGCGTGTGAGTCGTGAGAAGTAGTCGGAATATCTTCGCGTAAAGAGTGAATATGTTTGTTTTACAGGTGTCGATGTTAACAACGTTGATTTCGATATCGCCGAAAGCTTTCCGCAATTCCGGCGGATCGACGTTCGATGGCTCGTCGGTCGTCATAGTATTTTGCTCAAATATATTCGCGTCACAGGGGAGATGATAGTTTTTTATCCGAGTTTGTGCGTGTGTGAAAAACTCTCAACGAATAGAAATTTCAAAAGAAGAAACACACCGTATGAAGAACGGAATTAATATGTCAATCAAAAGAGTAAGAGAGAAATCCAAATACGCCTGAGTGCTCAGGCGACTTAATTGCACGCCAGCGAACTCGTTTGCGACACGTTTTCTGTGTCCGCAATTGTCAGGCGGAAAGTCAAGGGAAGACTGAAGACACCGACCGAAGTCGCGCGACATCGCGTGTCTCGGAAGCGTATTCCTCCGCGAAATTGTATCTCAGACTCTCTTATCGGGATAATACGACTCGGCTACTTTCAGACTAGGAAGACATTATGCAAACAAGTATCCTCTATCTCTGTCTTGCTCATTTATACTTCAGACACAGAGCTCGCTGATGGATAATCAAAGTTATATTGTGAGTATTCTGTAAATTGAAATGTAAGGAGATAAAGAACTGATAATGCATTTTAAAACATACGTGAGATTTACACGCAAAAGATTCTCAGAGAAGAGTATGAAACAATGTACAAACATATCTTCATATTCTTCCTTCGCTATAATGGATATTAAAAATATAAAAAATACACAAACAAAAATATAAAACAAGATAAGATACAAGATATGATTGGATTAAAATATAATATTTTCAATATTAAAAATTTTTAATATTATCTAAAACAAGATTAAACATTATGAAAACAAGATGTTAACTAGCTGATACCGTTATACCAAATACAGCGAGAGATCTCATTTCGTGTAGAAAAAATGATATTGATCTCGTACCGCAATAACGCAATCCACATTTTGTGTACTTATATATATATCAGCTGATATATTATTCAACTATTCAAATCTCTCGTATCAAATCGTGTTTTATACACGATCATTTTCGTCAAATGTAAAGAAAGACAACAGACAGCTGTCACGTTATGCGTCCCGATCGATCACCCTGGAATGACGGCGGCAGGTACGATCGTGTCGACACAATTTCCAAAGAAGTAAACAGCCGATATATTCCTATGCAGTTGATGAATTTTAGTTTTGTGTTTCCTTCCATTTTTGTTTCTAATATATTTCGTTCGTTTGTTGTTGCTCTACGGTAAATATTTCTTTGTCGAGAACATTTTCTTCTGTCTCGTATACGAACTACAAAAACACAAAAACAAAATATTAAAAATGGTTTTATATCTTCATGTGTCGTGTATGTGAGACAGAGGCACGGTAGTGCCTCGCGCCAAGTTTACGCGCAACGAAGTCGTCGTTTCTCTGTGTGTTGTCGAGTACTGTGACATTTCAAATTGGTTTTTAAAGACACGTGACTAAAGTAAAGTCACGTGACAGAGAGGAGAGCAAAAACGTGACGTTAGTTTAGTCATGTGTTGTTTTTCTATTCTGCCCTCTCTTGATTTTTTGAATTTTATTGTCACGCGTTATTTATGACACCTCTCATATATGTATTATATGATTTGTAAGACGGTCATGCTTTATTTCGTTTCTTTGTGTGTTAGCGAGTATTTATACCTACATAAGGAAGACAATGTAGTTGGAATATTTATTAATAAAAGCATTCAGAGTTTTTATACAAAATTGTCAGTATAGTCAGAATTAAATTATATGATTTGTGTATAAAACTATAATTATATATTTATATGATTTATATATAAATTATAAACAATTGTGTGTATAAGTAAAATACTACTTATCATACACATGTATGTGTAAATTATATATATATATTATACATTATTTTCAAAAGGCACATTGCACGTAAAGCTCGCGATGTGTGTAGTTTGTTTTATTTGTGTAGCTGTGCCTTTTTGCGCTTTCATTTATCCAAGATGAAAAGCGCATAAATAACAGCTTAAACAAAAACAAAGTAAACACATCTTGTAATTTTCTTCAGAAAGAATGGCAGTTCAATGATAAAGTTGCGTCACAGTTAACAGAATAATTAATGATCTGTAATGATGTGACGTATCTTTATGTATATACTATATATATATATATATAGTTATGAAGCAACTTGACATAAATAGTTAATTAGTTTATACCCTTATATTTTGTAAACAGATTGTACAACACGCGAAGCGTCGATTTCAGATCCAAATTCACGATATCTGCAAGAGGAAGGATATTATTCACGGATCAAATAGAATGTTTTTTTTTTTTTTCACACATATATAACAATTAAGTAATCGCTAAATTTACCTTCAGGACGAGCTTTGGGTTTTGGTAGCCCGATGTCGCGCATAATGTCAAATGCGAACGTAACATTGTGAACCTTCTGATCAATGGTCTTTGGCGTCAAGTGGAAGCTACCCAACGGAACGAAGAAACCCTCCAACAGACCGAGCAACAGAGTCAGAAAGACACCGTCGTGGAACTGAGTATTCAAATCGGTCACTTCTAAATGTACTTTGCTCAAATGCTTGTTTACGAATGTCACCAGAGACTTGAAAACAAAAGATAACAAATATTTTTTATTAAAAAAATGCAGATAAAAATCTTAAACATAACATTCGTGATGATAACTTACTTTTTTCACGACGGCCAGTTTATCAGGTGCGTGATCGAAGAGCGTGTCGAACGCGTCGCGTTCGCAACGCATACCCAAATCGTCGTACGTTGTTGTCAATTCCTCTCTCACTGTCCTGTGTATTAGCTGGCCGTCCTTTTTGCGCACCACGACCACTTGCACGGCGACTCTCTCCGGTAATCTGACGGGAGCGCGAAAGAGCCTGGCCAGGCCGACCAGTAGATGCACAATCGCGACGATATTTTTCGTATGTATAGACTCGACGCTCCACTTGTAAGGTGGATATCGGCCCAGTACACGATTGGCAGTGGACAAGACGACAGCGAGCTTCTGCTTCTGACCCTCCTCGGACTGAGTTACCTCGGGCACGTCCAGTTTTTCTCCAGTTAGTTTTTCTGAAAAAAAGGATTTGAGAATGAATAGACTACACATTTTAGAAACAGACATTGCATACTCCAGACTGTTATTTATACCTAAAAGTTTTTGCAGCACTTGTCCGTCGTAAAGATCCTCCACAATGTCTTTCACAATGATCCGTTGATTGGCTAGTTCGTCGTTGATCCATTCGATCAGCACGAATATCAGTTCCTGCAGCTTGGGATCTTCCAAAGACTTCGGTTCTATCATGGAACGCTCCTCGTTTTCATCAAGGCTGTATTCTTCCGGTGGCATATCAGGATTGGCACCGTATCCGGGTGAGTCAATTGCGTACTTGCCCTCTTCCTGCACATCTTGCACTGTGAAAGTATAACACATCATCGTTATTTATATCTTTTTAAACGACTTATATATCATAGATTCATTAGTATATGTATTTACAATTAAGAAACTCAAATAAAAATTCGAATAAACGATGATCAGTTCCTCCAATCGACGGGATACAAACGAAAACTTTTCTCTCCAAACAGAACTCCGATTTATTTTTCGTCGTTCGCAAGACAAACGCGTCTTGTTCCATATAAGGATACAATCAGCTCGTTGACAACTGACGTAACAAAGCGTAGGCGTATTTTGACACAAGATACGAAACAGTTTTGTTCTTACCTTCCTTGATACGTTTCTTCCGTCCGAGAGTTCCGATTTTATCCCAGAAACTCTCTTCTTTCGTAGGAATTCGGGGCGATTTCGGTCGAGGAGACGCCATTTTTCGCGGAGCCGTGTGTCTCTGTACCACAGCAGTACTCGCTCTCTCCTCTCTTGTCAAAGTTTTTGTTTGCCGTTCCCGTACTTATCGATCGGAAACGGATTTGTCGTTCGCGGTTGGTTCCCAGTTCCGACAGGGGTCCCCGCGTGTTTCCTGTCGACCTTACGAGATTCAAGAAGAGGAAAATGGACGCGCGCCCGCGGACGGTTGTGGTGGCAGCCGAGTGTCAAGCGGCACCGTACACGCGGGTTTCCGCACAGTGATGCGAGATAGGGTGCCGGCGGGTCGCGAAGCAACGAAGACACGCACGCACCGACGTCTATTAGCGCGCGAGCTGTCGATTCGTCTTTCCCAACGTCAGTTGGTCTCGTCCCGGACACTTCTTCGGCTGGTTACACGGTCACACACATAGTCACGTCACGTCGTCGATGTGTGCGTGTGTTTTTGTGGATGTTTGGCCGATAGCCTCTTCCTCCTCGCGAGTGCGTGCGCGAAAAGTGGGTTAGTGCTCCCTGTGCCTAATTCCGCGGAGGATATGACCGACGAACGTGGACTTGGACTCCGGGAAGTGACACGGTGAGTGTCCGACGACGACGACGACGACGACGCTGTTAATTTATCTCAGGGAATCTCGGTATCCGAGATGTAACCAGCGCCCCGAAATTTTACACACGACGCCGATCAGGGGGAAGTGTTTCCGTGCGTATCACGCGACAGATACGTGCTCTGGTCGGGGAACGAGATTTACAACCGGATTTTTGCGGTGCGACCCTCGGACCCGAGACGGGAATAGAATATCCCCGTCCCCGCGATTACATTGTTTTGAAAAATTTAAATATCGTTACACACACACACACATACACATATACATGATAAATTCGCTATTATGTACTTGACGCGTAGTTTTGCACACGAGTCGTAATTGCCGTTACGGTGTGTGTTTGTTACAAAAAAAAAATAAACGCCGATAATTTGCACAAAGCAAAAAAGGTAACAGATGCCGAGCTAGATAAGATAGCGGTGTAAGAGAGTAAGTTCTTACACAAAAGAATCACATTTTGCACAAACGAATATATAGGTAATTATTTACTGTTTGCATGCCTGTACGCTTGTTGTTTTCTGTTTTGCGATTTTAATTCCGCCTTCTGAACTTTTTAAAACGCACATGTAAACACAAACATGCTCTGTTTCTCTCTACATAATTTATGTCCGTACTTCAACAATTTGTATCTTTTATTGTGATTTTACTTTACTTTTTTTCTCTAAGTAAGGTCGTAAGTTTATTACTGGAAATGTATAGATTATAAATTTATTGTTTTTTTTATTATTTGTACACGGAACAAAAACCTTTTGCACTGTGTGTAGATAAATAGAGAAGTTTCTCTTCCTATAATTTTTTTAGATAATATATAAATAATATGTTACATTATATTCGCATTCTATGTTGCAACAGCGCGCGGTTTATAGAGTTATTCAACAAAGTTATATCTTATTTCATAAATGCAAATGCGTACATGCTCCGTGACTTATGAAGTCTCGCGTTTTTTCTAATGCAACTCTCTTCTTATTCTTTTTCTCTGCCGAGTTGAGAAAAACAAGGCTTGGAGAGCCTTTCGTATGGAAGCAATTAATTTCCCATAATCCCAGGCGTTCAAGTGGGAAAGATCGTATCACGGGGATCATCAGGTTGAATACCAACGAGTGTATTCATTAAGACAGAGAAACAATTGTTTTTTTTTATTGAGAAAAAGATCTGTTTACAGCGAAAAGTTTCACTGTCCTAATAAGCGAAGCGTACGTTGAAAAAACACACACACACACGTTTAAAATTTGATTTCTCGGAAAAATTTGTACATCGATACACAGCAGGTTTTTTTAATTGCGAAACGATGGTCTTGCTCAAGAGAAACACTGTCCATTTTTTTTTTTTATCTCTTTTTTTTTTACGTGTGGCTTATGCGCGAGCTAAATATAGCGAACAAAATCATTGATACAAACATGTGTACATGAGAAGCGGACGAGAGACGAAGAGACCGGCGTTGTGGCGCACGCGCGCCTTAGCGAGTCGATAATGCACCATCGAGAGGCGGCCAACACCAGCACCGATTCGCATCGTTTATCCCGATGCAACCGGGCCCGATGAAATCGTCCAAAGCGGAATTTCGCCTCGCACAACGCTTCCTTTTTCCTTTTTCGCACGATTTTACGCTCCAGTTAAACGTTAACCCTTTTTTGTATTGTTTTTTTTTTTGCAATATTAGTATCTCATTTTTTACTTTGCAAAACGTAAAAATTGATGCAGTTGTGGAAGTTTCCCCGCGCGGAAAAAATTTATATACACGGAGACGTAATTGCGAGTCGAGAGATGAATATGTATGCAAAATGAAAATATTGTGCACGCAACTCTTTATTGATTCACCGGTTTGAGTACTTCGAGTTTCGAGGTAACAAAATAACAAAATATCAGGTAGAATTAATTTTTATCGAACTGTAAAAAAAAATAGATATATTGAGGAGTGTCTTGAAATTACAGATTTTTCTTTCGCAACACAAAGCTACATTGGTAACATGCTGCAAGTGGGGAGAAAGAACACACAGAGAGAGAGAATCTGTATCAATACATCTCTCTGGTGTGTTGCGAACTGCGTATAACTGTTACTATCGCTGGACCGCTACGAGGATGCGCGCATGCGAAAGAGACGAGGGAAGGGAGCGAGTTAGAGAAAGTTCGCGCTCGCGAGCAACGCGTACGCGGAATGAAGACGGAAGAAAACGGTTACCTAGAAACGGTTCACAGAACAAGCGAGCCGACGAGCGAGGAGTATAGTCGAATTCGCTGAACCACGACGGGGGTGCTTGCCGCGAGCGAACCGGTCCCGAAAAGGACCGGCGACTCGATTTCTTTTCTCTCGATCGTCGCAGCCCACTTCTCGGGACTGTGACACACATCGGCTTTTGGGATTCGATTTTGTTGAGTTTTTTTTTTCTCGGCTTAGACCGGCGTACACACACACACACACACACACACATACAGAGAATGAGAGCTGCTCGCCCGGCGGATATTCTAATAAGCGAATCACGAGCCGCTCGTAATCTGCGTTCGAACACTTGGAAAGTTCTTAGACAAAAGGGGGGTGAAAGTTTTGCATCGGCGCGCGCCTGGAAGAGATTTCTACGATTCACGCGTACGGCGGGGGTTTTGTTTTTTTTTTACTCTGTCATTATCTCCGCTCCTCCGGGACAATAATCGTTTCCTCTTGCAATTAGCGTTCTCATCGACGCACGCGACAATTTGTCGCCGCTATCTCTCAAATCTTAATAATCCTAATAACTACTACAAGGTTTAATCTTTTAACTTAACTCTAATGAGGTTTTTTTTTTTTTTTGTTGCCTATATACATGTGCTAGTTTGCAAGATGGATTAGAAGAATTCTCGAGAACGCGAGGAGGAAACGCGGCGCAATATTCACCGACGCAAATGTTCGGTTCGCCAATATCGAAAGTGACATTAACCCCGATCCAAGTCCCACTTACTGTATACACACGTAAAGGATATTTTAACATTTTCGCGCCGCACCTGTGCCTCACTCGCGCGAAACCGATCGTCGAGAGCGCTAATCACGAGACGCACGCTTTGATATTTTCAGATGACGCGGTAGTGAACACCGTCGCGAAACCGGTGGCGAGTCCTTTTACGGACGTCGAATTTTGACCTCGGCGGAGAGAAAGAGATCTTGAGAGAACGCGAGAATTTTAAAACGGGATTTTAAATGCTAAGAAGAAAAATCAAAACTGTATAGACGAGAGCGAAAGATAGACAGAGTTGCAACAGACGCGGAGAAGCAAGAGAGAGAGAGAGAGAGAGAGAGAGAGAAGGAGAAAGATAGAAAAAGAAGAAAAGAAAGAGAAGAGGGATGGGCGCCGGAATGGGCAGGAGCGGAACGAGCGGCGGTCTGTTGGAGTCTCTTCCCACGGGAAATCCGCTCCATGTGGCGATGCTAGGCCTCGACAGCGCCGGCAAAACAACCGCCTTGTACAGACTGAAGTTCGATCAGTATCTTAACACCGTACCGACCATCGGTTTCAACTGCGAGAGAATTCGCGGCGGCATCGGCAAAGCCAAAGGTACGTTTTTTGCTATTTTTATTAGATTTATCTTCCTCCCGTTTGTGTGTTTTTTTTTATATCTACCATTTCATAAGATGTACAACAGGCAAAAAAGTCGAAAACTTTTCCATATTGTTTTCTTTTTTCATCAATTGCTATTTTCTTATTGTTTGTTTGTTTTTCCGCTTGTTCAAGTTTATAATGTCTCTTGAACAGGTGTCAATTTTCTCGTGTGGGACGTCGGCGGGCAGGAAAAATTACGACCGCTGTGGAAGTCGTACACGAGATGTACCGACGGTATCATCTTCGTCGTCGATTCGATGGACACCGAGAGACTCGAAGAGGCGAAGATGGAACTCACGAGAACGGCGAGAAGCCCGGACAACGCGGGCGTGCCCATCCTGATTCTCGCCAACAAGCAAGACTTACCCGGTATATAATGAGCGATATTGCAAAATTGTAATGTAAATAGTAGAAAAAAAGAAAAAGAAAAAAAACACGATGAAAAGTTTTTCTTCACACAGGTGCGAAAGAGGTTGGCGAGTTGGAGAAGCATCTTGGGGTGCTGGAACTGGCCGCAATGCCCGGTAGCGCCTGCATTCGCGTGCAGCCGACGTGCGCTATTACGGGCGAAGGACTCCACGAGGGCCTAGACACACTTTACCAATTGATCTTGAAGCGGCGCAAGCTCGCCAAGTTGAATCGGAAACGGGCCAGGTAGGCCAGGGCCTCGGAAGACTGCACATGCGTCTTCTGATATTGTCGATTGCGGACAGCCTCTCTGCTGATGCTCTCCACTAATTCTTCCTCCTCGTCTTCCCTCTTCGATTGCGACGAGGAGATGATGACGAGCGTAACCGCTTGAAAGTTACGAACGGTGACCCTCCCCCTTTTCCCCGAAGGTGCGCAACCACCTTCTTTTTTTTTTTTCTCACGGCGATTTTACGGCGAGGCTAACGCCGTTGCGGCGTACGATTGTGGAGTCCGCGCCGATTAATTTGCGTGTGTGCGTATTACATGTAAGCATATGTTGATGTAAGAGCGTCAATAATGAGAAAAAGAAAAAAACGAGATAGAAACGGGAAATTTTAACTATTGTGTTCCTGTTAGATTGTTGTATACAAGATATCTTTCGAGATATTTTCGAAACGAATTCGGACAAAATTGCGACGTGATGCGAACTGTGATTATCTGTGTAATCGGCTGAGTTTGAGAGAACCAAACGGAAAAAAAAAAAAACATTTTCATATCTTCAATTGAACGACTGATGAACCGATTGACGAGTTTCAGTCTGGAATCAGATCCGTTCTTTTAATTGGTAGCTAATTTAAATTTATGTGTATATACATATATATATATATATCTATTCGTAAAGAAAATCGGAAAATACAAATCGTACCATTTTAGACAAAAAATTTTGAAACTTAGAACGAAATGCGGTTTATCTTGTTTTCGTTAATTTTGTATGCAACAATGTAATAATCGTAAATGTAAACGTGTGACGATGCTAGTCGACTAAGGAAATTTTATTGTTGCGACGAAGGAAGAGAGATACAGAGACGAGATGCGCGAAAGTGGCGTAAATGTAAGTAAATACCTTGTAAATAAATTTAGGAAAAAAACGCTGTGCAACGTCACAGTCTGATGGCACAAATTCAAGATGTACAGATACATTGACACGAGCAACGAAGTTTGTTAACGTCGAAAGAGATAAATTGTCTGGCAATATAAAATCGTTAGAAAAATTATCCAGCGATATTGATAAAGCACTACCGCTCTTATTATTGCTACACCAATTGCTCTATCATATTTTTTTATACATAAGATATGGCAATATCTATATATTTTGCATAGACAAACACGCGTGAGCAATCAATTGCTGCCTATTTTGCATTTTTTCAAAATACGCTTGTTACAAGATGCTAAAAGACTTTTATTGTTAAGGAGACACGATTATTGTTGGAGACACAATTCGATACAGTATATAATTTTAACAATCTTGTTTATTGCGTGATTATATTTATATAAATCCGCAGTTGAGCGCGTGCGTTTTCGCGATTATAATCGAATTGAAATTGCTCATTGAAACGCAGCTATTTTATATGTATATGTTCATATTTCGAGCTTTTACCGCCTTGCGAAATTATTTACTCGTGAGTATTTGATATTGACAAATTATTGTGTTATATATTTATTTGTGTTAATTAATTATTTGATGTTGACGAATTCTCATCGGCCGGTGTTTCCGGCAAATAATTGCGACACGTGAGATTCAAAAATCTGTTATCATTGCTTTGCACAAAAAAAAAAAGAAGGTTGCTCGTGTAAAGTGATACTCGAAAAAAAAAAAAATGAAGTGTATGTAGCGAATCTTCTTGTAAGCTTTATAATGAAAAAACAAAACAAAAAAAACAAAAAAAAAAAAAAACAGAACGCGTGTGAAGCGGCGCTTTGTAGCCAAGAGATCACTGTCAAGCATGGTTGTTGTTTTTATATCGATACTATCGTTCCAAATTCTATTGTATGGCTATAACTCTCGTCCCTTGTTGTGTTTTATTATCTTTGAATATATTTTATCTCGTGCTACGATCGATCGTTAAATCGCCTATTTATGTATACATACATACTGATAGTGCGCGCGCGCGCCTAGCTAAATAATCGACGACGCGTAGAGCGTTTAGACTGATATATTTACGATCTTTTCGAATATATACGCACGAGGAATTTTCAAATAAAAAATCCGCTGATTCCGTTACGTTTTCAATAACGGCGCACTTTTATTTTTTTTTTCACCCCTCTTCTCCTCTCTCCTCTCACATTTCCTGCTCCTCGTGATTCGATACGCTCTTCGTTGTATCGTTCGTTATCTCGGTCTCGGTGTCCTCGCGTTTGCTCCGGAACGTCAGATCAAAATCGTCTGGGAACTCGGAGCGATACGCGGTGAAGTCTTCGTGCTTGCAGTAATCGGTGAAGAACGTGAGATAGTCGACCTCCTCGCTCGTCGGTTTCGGCGAAACTGCCTCCGGTTTCGCCAAGGTGACGATCGGCGCCGAACGTCGAGTCAATGGTCGCTTCTTTTTCGCGGGCGGTTCCATGATGCGTTTCAGATCGGCCAACAGTCGATGCATCAGATCAAACTGGCGCACAAGATATTAAAAAATATATATTATAAGTATTATTTTTCTATATGAAACTAAAACAATTATAAAAAAAATATTTTGCACATATCGTATTTATATTTTGTAATTTACGAAGGTTTGTTTGTTACTGTAGGTAACAAAAATGATAAGTTCCGAATAACTGATTCCACCTTTTTCGCGGCTTCTTGCGCATTCTTTATGATTTTCGCCTCCTGCTTGAATCCCTCCTTCTCGCAAGCGCGAACGATATCGCGCGGCAGATTGTCCAGCTGACGATTGAGATCCTCGTGCGTTCTTTCGATCCATTTCATCATGGTGAACGTGTCGAGATTCGCGTCGTTCGGACCGACGCAACTTTCGTAAGTGTCCTCCACGAAGACGTGGAGATACAGTACTTCTTCGGAGCTAATGAGACGTCGGATGACAGTCTCGATGAGGTAGTTTGCGTATTTCTCGAGGTTTTCCGCTCGTTCCTCCTCCTTAGCGATTGAGCTCTGTCGGACACTTGGATTCGTAAGACTCATCGTTAATTCTAATGAGAGGTGTACGTTATATACGTCTCTCTTGCGGAAACACAACAAAAAAAGAAAATAGAATCGACATATACTTCCAGGTTCCTGATCGTCGAAGTGAGTTCGTCGGTCTCTTGCTTCATTTGCGCCTCGGTCACGGTGATGGTCTTCGTTATGTTCTCCATCGGTGCGGCAAGCGACTCGAGGTGCACGAGGGCGTTCAAATTTTGCGTTTCCATCGCGCGGAACACGCGAATCAGATCGAACGGGTCCTCGAAATAGAGCTCGACGGGCTCGCCAACGTCAGCGGCGACGTCCCGCTCGAACAGTTCTAATGCGCGAAGTGGTGATGCAAAAAAAAAAAAAAAGAAAACATTTTTATATTGAAGATTATTAAAAATCTATGAAGGAGAGTTTTTGCATTTCTATGTGTCTTATGTGTAACGATTGTCACAAAATGTCACCTATGAGCTCCTCCAGAGAAGCGCCTTCGGCCGGCGCTTTGTATCTGGTGAAATCCGTGGCGACCGTGCTCTGGATGCTGTTGCTCGATTCGGCGCGATAAAACCAATCGTGCTTGATCCGCCAGGCGGTAGGCGATATCTGATAGAGAAACATTTGACACATTTTCACCGTTCTCCAATTTTCCTCCCAGACGTAAACGGACAATCTTCTTTCGCCGACTTGTTTCGAGACCTCGTTCTTACGCTCGCTGATCTCAGCCGTCACCTTCGCCTCCCGTTCCGCTTCGTACAATATGTCCATGCTCTTTTTATGATCTCCCGACAGAAACTCGTCGAAACTGCTCATGTACCGTTGAGTGCGGTGCTTTTGCGAAACGACATATACTCGATCAATGCAATCAGAGTAAAAAACTTCACGCGTGCTTTTTAAACGCAAAAATATGTAATTTGTTTGATTGGATTTAAATATTTTTTGGAAAGTAATGTCTAATTTTTTTTTTTTTCGCGTTACATTTTATATACCTGGATCTTTCGCAAATGATTCAATTCCTGCCGAAACTGCTGATCAATGCGGATGCATTCGTCCTTGTTTTGGCCGATAAGAAGTTTTGTTTTTAACACTTCCTGCACGTCTCCTATGTATTGTCTCAACGAAAACTTCTCGCTCACGGGTCTGCCGGATAATTCTGTGAAGTACGACGGATCCACGTCCGTCATGGCAATTATCTTGCTCGGATCTTTGTGTTTTTTCGCTTCCTCGGCTTCGATATCAACAGACACCTGAACAACATCTCGAAGAAGTCAGTGAGACAATGCGTGACGTGTGTGCCCGTTGTGTATACAACAAACAGTGTGTTTCTTGAAAAATTTAAGTAAGTCTATACAGCAAACTTAATCGAATTTTTTTAATCGACCACGTGTAAATAAACAAACTTACGCGTAATCTCTGTAAAATATCGGCGGATTGCGATCTCTGCCGATCCTTGTAAGATTTTCCACCGCGTTCGCTCATCTCCCGTTTCTTCTTTGTTTTCCACCATTGGAGATAAGCCACGGTTTGCGAACAGGAAGGAAAACGAAAAGGGGACTGCTCGGCCATGATGTCTCTCGTTTCGGTCAAGTGTTCGTGACCGCTGGTCCAATACGTGGTTTGTCTCCTAGGAAGTGTTATGAAGAATTTTCTTGTAGTGATAAATTACACACTTTTTTTCTTTCCCTCTCTGGTTTTATTAGTTGCGCGCCACGCACTTTCTCCGCTCGAAATAAAAACAAGGCTAAGAATATTATCTTGTTTCAAGCGAATTAGAAGAAGCGAGGCGAACGCAAGTGAAAAGAGGAAGTGTTTTCTCACGCGAGTAACCTCGGAAAATTTCTACGGTGAGAAGCGTTGGTATTCGAGCTTCTTGATCCGCTCCGACGTCCCATGTGTGACTTCTTGCGCGCTGACAAAGAATGACGATTTTGGTCTTCGTGTATTTCGAGACTCATCCTCTTCGTTTGAGTTTGTTTTTTTAAATAATCAAGATCAAAATGTCCGCACCCGTGCGGACGCGTAGAGTAACCAAGCGAGGTTCATCGAAAGATTTAATTTGTTTGACATGCGCCCTGTGTCTTAAAATGCAGAGTCAATATAAATCTTTGTATCCGTAATGTAAGAAAATAAGAAAAGATAAAAAGGTTGAGAAACAATTCGCTTTTAATTTATTTGATTAACTTACTCCTTTTCTTAAATAACTACAATGTGATAAAAAATAATTTATATTTATATATATTATATATATGTACACATGTATAATTTATTTTTACACGTAATTACAAGTGTCAAGCGCTGGAAACACTTTTGAGATTAATCAAATAAAATGCGTACGAAGATGATTTAAGATCATGTATACTACGGAATTATATGCGAATCGAAATCTATATATAAATATTCAAAGAAAAACTTTGAACTAATAAATACGACTATTACACACTATCTGAAGAATCTTTCTATCGGCAGATATATATATATATATATATAAAGTTACAATTTTTTGGAACAAGAGGAAACAGAGACGAGCTGGTAGTTTCAAGTCTGATTTCCACTTGTCTGTCGTTGAAGAAAAAAACATAATTGTTTATGTACAAACTCTCTCTTTTTTGTTTCTCGTTTCTATCCGTAACTGATAGTATATCCCATAGACAGCATTAGTATCTCCTTGATTGCCGGGTGTAACTGACGCTCGATGTATCTGGTCAACGCGTGGCTCGCGCCCTGCAGAAACACGTCCTCCATTTCCCTTGTGATATACTCCTTCGACTGCCAGCTTCTGAACGGATCGTCCAGGTCCACAGGAAACAGATTATCGAGATCGTCGTCCATCAGTTCCCTCACCTCTCGCGTCACGTTTTCCGACCGTTCATCCTCATCGTTCCAGAGATCGGTCGCGTTTAAAATCCTGGTAAAGTTCACGGATTTCTCCGTCGGTTTGCGTCCGTTTGCCAGAGCGTTCGCGAAATCCTGGGGCGTGATGACCATTGTGGTGCGCGCGAACCGGGTCGTCGTCGAACGTTTCCGACGCGACGGTATCTTGGTGATCCAAGAGTTCTTTCTCCATATGCCGAAGTTGGTCCCGGGAGAGTGCGAGTAACGCGGATGTCGGCTCTCGTTCGGTATGACGACGTCCACCTCTTCCGCGATATTCGCCAGCTGTCTCGGTTCCACGGCGTCGTACTTATCATTCTCTGGCATCGGCAGAGTCGGTATCACCTGAAACAAAGCAAATAGACAAAAGACAAAAAAAAAAAAAGATAACAAAGAAGGTAAAACAAAAAACACACTTGTAAATATCAAAATTCGACAATATTCGATCAGAAATGAGTCAGCGCGCGATTCAAGCTCACCTTGTCACTGACCGAGTGATACGGCGGCCATTTGTCCTGGCGCTTGATCTGTTTGTCAAGGCGAGTGGGACGACAGCCGTACGCGTAGATCGACGCGAATCTGGGCTCCTGGAAGCTGGACTCCGTGCGTATACGCATCTGGCCGCGTTCGCGAACAATCGGGCTGGTGAGAAAGTTTATTCCCGCGCGTCGCAGCCGCAGCGTCATTCTGCAGGACTCGGCGGGAATCGGAGCGTGATGATCTCGGGGCGCTAGGGACACTATTCCGGACACCGACAGATCGTTGAACACAACGCGCGTTTTGAGAGAGCTGCGATTCGGATCGTACACGCACTGTTCCACCCGTGCCCAGTGACCCCCGAGCTCTTTCGTGTTCTCCGGAAGCTGCGAAATAAAACCAAGTTGCGCGCGTCATCCGCTCGTTACTCGCTCGACTGCTTATTACTTCTTACGGCACGAATTTTCTCGAACATTTTTATTGAGCGAACAACATCGGACGCAAACGATGCGAACAGCACTTTGAAGATCGCGCGAAAAGTAGGTAAATAGAAATTTGGTAAGTTTTTTAATTATAAATAAATAAGATAAAGAGAAATAAAAACATCTCTTTTAGAAGAACAGCGGGATCAAAGAAAATGTTACCTTCACAGCCATACGGGTGACGGACATTTCGAGAGGAGCTGAACGAAGTTCCTGTTGATACATCGTCTTAGCCTCCTCCTCGTCCAGCTTGTTTCGTCGAGTGGAGTCTCTGTGAAGCGCGTCCAAAGCGCGCTCCAATCGTCCACCGCACGCATTCCAATTGCCGATCTCGGCATACGCGTAACCGATCGAGAAGAGGACGAACAACCAAATCGGCAACTGTTTGAACGGCATCACCTGCGACGAGTTTTTTTTTTTTTTGTGATTCCATCGATTATACAAGTGCGGTATAAAATTAACCAAATTATATTAAAAATCTGCCGCGGCAATGTGCGAGAAATGATGAAGATTCTCTTTAATCTACGCGATTATTGGAAATGAGAAAGTATTGTAATGTCGACAAAAAGTAAAAACTTCTCAACATATTTCGAGCGAAATACAATGCTCGCAACATGTGTTGCGCACAACCACGTAGCCGATGTGAACGTGCACACACACGGACACTCGCGCGTCCAGGTTCCGCCATTAAAATATCTCCCAAGGCATATCCTGTAGAAACTCGGTGAGTCGCTCGAGTCGCCGAAACAGAGCATGAAAGCGTCTCCTCATTCTGATTATCGTCAACAACAATTGGATTGTGTGAAACTAGGAAGCGCGGTCTCTTTTTCGGTAGCTCTAATTAACGCTAATTGCGCGGCATCGCGACGCAAATCTATATGGATCTAATGTCATTACTGACACACAATTAACGTTTGGAGAAATTTTTCTTTTCAACTTAGGATTCGGGTGTAATGGAAATATATTTTTGTCGAGACGGAAAATCTATTTTTAAAATTTATATCAACCGAGTCACATTAGATTAAAAAAAAAAAAAAAAAAAAATCCAACGTGCGACTCGAAAATATCAAACGTTTTTTTCATCGCGCGGAAGTATTCAGCATCTATTTCCCAACTTTTTTTTTTTATAAGCACGCAACTGCGCGTGCGAGCACGCGCGTTTGCGAAATTTATTTATTCCGGTGTACTATTTTACAACAACTTGCAAACGCGCGCAAGAAACTGCGCGCGAGATTTTTTATGCTCGCTGCTGTGGCGAAATGTGCATTGTTTCGTCCTTGCGCGTATGCTAATGCAGAGGAATCCATTCGTTCTCTTTCGCCCTGGTAATTTTTGACCGCATTCGGCAAAGATACTTGCGATATTTGCGCGGCAATTGTTGAGCAATTTTCCTTCCTGACTTCTTTCTTACTCGACTCGTGTCGAGGAGAATCTTGCGCGCACACAGGTGGTAAGGTGAATTGTTATACGAAGCGTGTTTCGTTGAGCGAGTGATACACGACGGCTCGCATATCTCACGTGCGACTTTCATTCTCGTACATATAAGTGTAAAATAAAAAAAACTACTATAATCTCTAATAAAACTCGAGTGAGTTTTTTTCCGACTATATTATTTAGCTCAGCTGTACATTATTATTGCACTCTTCATACTCAAGTAACGCATTTACATATTTTCCGTATATTCATTTATATTTATATTTTTTTTATTTTTAGCTTCAAAAAGAGTCAACTAATCAACAATTGTCTACAGATTCTCTTTTGTCGAAATATTATATACTTCGCTCCGCAAGCGAGTTTACGCAAAATCCTGTTTCAACAATTTGCACGTCCGAAACGTTAACGGAGACCGAGATCTCTTGTCTTTCTTCTAATCAGGAAAAGAATGTAGATAAAAAAACTACGCGTTTTGCGCGTAGAAGTCTTCCATTTTTTTTATCACTCGGACATGCAAATTCTCCGCGCGCGCAGCATTCGCGAGAGCTCTCGCCGAGAATGCTTATCACTCTCGTAATTCTTAAAACAAATCACACGCACTTACTTCCCGGAATATTTGAATCACTCCCGATGAGATGATGACGACGATGTGGTGAACGCGCGCAGAATCGCTCCGCACCTCTTCGCGCCGAGAAACGTCGGAGAACAATGAAAGTGCCGCCGCCGCTTCTCGCGTACATACACATCTCGCCGCTTGCTTGGACACGCATCGCGGCGATTTGTGTGTGCAGAAGAAGAGTCGACTCCATTTCTTCTCGTCTAGTGGCACAGGTGCTCATCGCACGCAGCTAGTAGTAGTGCAACAAGCGAGGTAATAATAAAAAACAAAAAAAAAAAAACAGAAGAGAGACAATTCACTGGAATGTGGAACGCCAATCTATCAGTCTAATTAATTCTGATTGAGACGTGTGGATTATAGACAAAGTATTTATAGATAATCGTACCTGCACGCAGAGCGAACGACTTCTCTCGTAACTGCAACAAGAAAATAAAAAAACTTGAAATTACAACGAATGAATAAAAAACTGTTTGTTCAACATACAAGAGTTACGTACGTGTTTAAAATATTCAACGGGTGTATGTAAAAAAATGGATTTACATCATTCATGGGATTTACAAACAAATAAATTAAGAAAGTAAGTAGTAGTACAACGAGAGTAGTGCGCCGAATATCGAAGATAGATAAACGATAAAAATTTGAGTTTGCTCCCTTTTTATGCGCAGTCGCGACGCACGAGAGCGTCTACGTAGATGGGACGCGCGTGGAAATATCCGCACCATCCAACCGGAGGCGACGAGTGCTCGCTCTATCGACGTAAGCGCGTATACTCCCTATAGATAGAGCGCAGTCCGACTACATTCGCGGAAAAGTGGAGTGTCTCTCCTCGAGAATCCCTATTTTTCTGTCTCGTCCACACAGCGCGCGCGCGACACCGAGGGAATTTTTCGCCATTTGCGACCCTGCGCGAATCATCGAACTCGGCGTTTTGTCCGCGCGAGGTCGCCGCGATCGCACCGAAACGTTATCCGATTCCACTTTGCCCGCGATCCCGGGGTTTCTCTCTAATCGTCGTAATCCCGGTGTTGGACGTATGTGTGCGGTTTCGTTCGAGCTAAGGGGGCTGGACGTCTTTGTGCCGCGTGATGCATGGCAGCAGTGCGTATACTTGTGCCGCTGACAATGAGCGGCGGTGTCTGTGATAAGTGATCCGCGCATAAAACCCATCCCTCACGACCCCGTGAAAACGCGAAAAAACAGTGGCAGTGGAGAAAGATCGCTTTGCGCGTCGGCCGCCGATTAGAGCACGTCTCTTGATGACTCGCGCTTTACGAGTGCCGCAGGCAAGCCGGAGCACGCAATTATGTTCGACGTACCGCAGAAGTTCTACGAGCTGTGTCGCCTTTGTTTATCCCAGGATGGTGGCAAGTTGTCCATATTCGAGGATGAGGGCACCGAGCGTAACTTCGCCGCGAAGATACACGCGTGCCTGTCAATCACGGTGAGTGACGCGATTTGCGAGATTATTCACGTTTTATCGGACGCGACCATCTGTGCAACACTTCTCTCGCTCCGACTCGCATTGCATATCTCTCTGTCTGCATCATTCACGTATTCGTTTTCTCGCTCCTTCTCTCTCTTTTTCTCTCTCTCTCTCTCTCTCTCTTCTCCTCTCTCCCTCTGGTTTCTTTCTCTTTCTCTTCTGTTTAGAGGCGCTCTCGCGCGTTCTATCGCGAGCACTCTCGGGTTCTCTCTCTCTCTCTCTCTCTCCCTCTCCTCTCTTTCTCTCTTGCGTTTCTTTCTCGCTCGTTCTCTTTCGCGATCGCACTCGCGCTCACGTCCGTCGTCGGATCGCGTCAGCGCGAACGTGTATATGTGCGCGTGCCACGGGAGAAAGTTTGGCAAGAGATGTGTCCGCGAGATAAACCGACGAGCAGCAGCAGCAGCAACATTTAAAATGGCAGTGATAAGCACCGCGCGCAACGAGAGGTGGAAGAAACTTTACGGTCACGCGAGTCATACGAGGGAAAGAGAGAGGGAGGGGGGCCTACTGGCTCCTTATTTGGGTAGCCTGTTATCATGTTTCACACGCGAAATCTGTTGTCACGTTGCGCGCGTTGTACCGTTTCCGGCGCCTTTAACGTCCTTTTTTTTTTTTTTCATTTTACCCGGACGCGCGGCTTCGCGCGATTCGATAAAAGAACGCTCTCACCTGTACCTACGCATTTGCATTGTCTCGCTTGCACATGCCCGCGCCAGTTTTTTATGCAAAACTTTTATCCTCTTTTGTATCATATACGAGATTTTTGTTTTCAATCTGAAAATTTTTCACGAGAGCACAGGTTGAAAATGTGCGCTGCGCACGGAAGTCATTGTCCTCCATTGAGCTGTTTTTTCTCTGGACTGTTGTTTATGTTCGCGTTAATCACTTGTTCTCTCATCATTTGCAGTAGAACATTTCGCAATTGTCGCTAAGGGTTTGCGCGTCAGAAATCGATAGAATTTCAGTTTATTTGATTATTTTTAGTTTCAATTTAATTTTAACCAATTTCTTTTGTTTTTTTATATTTTAAATTTAAGTGATAAAGAGAAAAAAATCTAAATGTAGAAATTAATCTGAAAGAAATTAATCTTGTAGTTTGAATACACTTTTTCTGAAAAATACAATAAGATATTATTTTGCAAGAATCATTTCATTATGTGATGATGTATGTATATGTTTTTTTGATAGGTAAAACATGGCGATTCCTTGCCGCCAATTATCTGTCACCGGTGTGTACACAAGTTGGACGAGCTGCACAATTTTCGTAAAGCGTCACAAAACGCTGACACTGTACTTAAAGAGTACCTGAATCGTGCCAAGCAACTTGCGTCTTCTAATGAGGTAAATTAATACAGTAATAAATTATTTATGTTTTTGCAAACTTTGAAGCTAATCTTTACTGTAAAGGAGAAACACACGCTTTGGAGTCTCTTCTATATTGAAATTAAATTGTGTATTTAAGTAAAACAAAAAACGACAACGTTCAGAGATAATATTAAAAAACTTGTTTTTCTTTCAGAGAGAGTCTTTCTCCACTGCCAAAACGGGTGACGATAGTGTCATGCAATCGATCCGCAAATTGGACAGAATACTGTTCAATGAGGAACTCAACTCCGAGCCCGCCAGCATTAATCAAAATATAATACCTCAGACTCAAACGCTTCACCTAGAGATGCAAAACAGCGACATGACGGAGCATGATAATATTAAGTGCGAGCCGGAGGACGATACGTGTTCCAACAGTACGGATCCTGAGCGATTGGAAATTGAGGATCGCGACGATCAGGAGATCGAGGGCGAGGAGAACGGTTACGACATGACCGTCAATAAGAAAATTAAACTAGAGAACAGTTACGACGGCTCCAAGTCCAACACGGGAAATTGCAGTCCAGTCAACAGAATGGACACTCCGGAAAGTAATTGTTCGGATACCAACATTGATCAGGAAACGACAAAGCTGTGGCAAGCTCTAGCCAAGTAAGTGAGCCAAATTTAATTAGATTGTGGCGATAAAAGCTGAAAAATACGTGAGTTACTTGTTTTGTATATTTTGCATAAATGTACAATTTGTGAATCTATTATAAAGATGTGAAGTTGTTTCTGTTGAATTAATTGAAATTCTGTTAAATTAATTTGTATATTACTGTTTAAATCACAGTTTTTTATTTGTTAGATATTTCTTATCGGTATGTGTCGCTATTTAATCTCTACAAATATATCTTCAAGTGTTCAGAACACTTCGAAATAAATAGAAGATATTGATTGATAGATAAATAAGTGGATAGATTCGATAAGACATATTAAATATAATATTAGATAAGACATCTTAATTGTAAGAGATAAAGAAAGAATTGTTACATTTTAAATAAGAAAACATATTACGCATATATTTTAAATTTTGTGTACGCACGTTATAATTTTATACATTGTTGCGATAAAATTACACTTACTTAAAGAATAAAAAAAGTAATTTTAATGTGCATTCGTTTATCAAACAAGCAGTAATAGTAGCCTGGAAATCACAAGAACGAACGGTGATAAAATGAACAATGGATTCGCCGGTGAAGCGACCAATCTGTTACGCTCTCTCATCAACAATAGGCAGATCGGCATTACTACGGTCGATTCAGATAGGATATCTCCCCAAATCAGATTCTACAGGGACACTCAAGGGACGACCAATGAGCACACCTTGAGCGATTTTTCTATGCATGGTAATCGCACGAACATACCATCGTTGGAGAATAAGGTGAGTAAAGAAAAAAAAACTGGCTTTTGATAGAGCTTGGTGAAAAACTCTGTGAAATATCTGTGTGAGTGAAATATCTGCAATGTGTGTCATTTTGTGGAAGATTTCTGTGATTCTTACGCGCGCACCAGAAATGTTTTGTATCCCGGGAACAGACAAAAATATTTCTTCGAAATGCCAAATGCGGACGTCTATACATTCAATGAAATAGAAAGAAAAGACCCTTGGGTACGATGGTGGGAGAAGCTCAGGCTATCGTTGGGCCATCGGTCGATCAGTAAATCCCTTTAGGTCTATTCAAAGTATATTCACTTCAGGTAGAATCCTGCGGATTCCGAGCTAGGCAAATTTATGAATACGGAAAAGTTTTTTTCCCGCAAAAATGTTACACGTCATCAGAGATATCAGTATTGCATAATAAGCTTTTAGACATTGCTTTTTTAGTTTAGTTTTTAACAACGAACAATAAATAATATTATTGACGAATGACAAATACTTAACATGATGTCAATTAACAACAATGTGAATAAGAGGCCTTTGCGTCATAGAGTTTTATTTCGCGCTAAGTACTTCACACTTATTTTGGTATATTACGTTTGTACTTGACTGCGCAGAATGTCTCAATGGACAGCAATCCATCTAGCCCCGCGAGTATCGGTCGCAAGGAAATGGCATCAACGACAAAAGGCCGTAGAAAGCAGAGTTATCCCAGTAAGGCTCCAACGAGTCCGGATGTTGTCACGAATTACCATCATGAGAATACCGACGACGAGCAAGCGCATGACTTTACGACATGGTCGAATAAAATAAAGATTAAGGTAATCTTCGTGCAATTGTAGTTGCAATTTTGATTTGTTGTATAAAATAATGTTGTAAAAACAAAACAAATATTATGTTCTAAGTTGCATGCGCAATATTACTGATTGATTCTGTTCAGATGGACGATCAGAAGCAACAGCTCGATCAACAAAGCAGCAACAAGAGGATCGACATGACATGTTCAAATTGCGGCACCATGACAACAACAATTTGGAGACGAAACGTCAAAGGCGAGATGGTGTGCAATGCCTGCGGTCTGTATTATAAACTTCACGGCATTAATCGTCCCGTCACCATGAGAAGGGACACTATACATACGCGCAGACGTAGACCCAAAGGCGAGAAGCCAACAAGGCACAGAAGTAAGAAAGGTTCAATAAGTTCTAATTTTTATTCTACTTTTTGTTCAGATTATTTCGATTAATAATTTTAGAAATATAAGAAGTAAAAGTTTGATTTTTTTCCTACAATGTGAAAATGATTCGCGTTCTGAAGATCAGATAACGTTTTCAGAAAAAGGAGACGCGGTCTTATCGTCTCAGTCAACGACAGGAGAATTGGATGCCGACAGCGCGGACATGCTGGCGGCTCTTCGACGACAAATTCAGCCTCATCTAATGATGGCAGCTTTGAGACCCACGCACATAACTAATGCGCATACTCATCCGCCTCCACCTGCCGCTTACTCAATACCATCCTTGCCTAGTTACTTGCTCCAGGTAAAGTCACTTTTCGACACATGCGAGTATCTGGATAAAAAACTCTTTTGTGTGTTTGTATCAAACTACAAAAACAAAAAAAATCCGGTTTTGAAATTATCTCAATTGTTCAAAACTTTTTCGACTCCGTGATTTCTCTTTCGAATCACAACTGTCAAACACGATGTCTTCTGTTTGAAATTGCAGCAACATGTAAAAACCGAAGATCGTGTGCAGCGACAGATGTCCGTGGACGCCGAAGAGGCAGACGAGGGCGACGAGGAGAACATTTCCGACGTTCCCCTGAATTTGGTAGCGACTTCTCTTTCGGAGGAAACGCACTGAGAAAAATCCGGCCGTACTTCGCGCCTAGGTATGCTTAATGAAGGCTTTTCTAGACGGTCCGTTCGGTGACGTTCTCACTCTGGATAGATCAACCGGAAGAACACACGTGTGTTCTTCCGCAAGCGAATTCTCTCAGCACTTTTCCCGAGAAACGTCATTCACAAACCGAGGGACGCGAAACGTTCCGTTTTAGAAGAGAGCTGTCAAAAGCTCGCGCCGCGGCGCATCCCGCACGATGGAACGAGATGATATTAATTTCGCAGTATTAATTATTCAAGAATGTACATATATATACACACACACACTTACACGTGCATACACGCAAAAGAGAGAAAGAGAGAGAGAGATACACGTGTACATACACATTACCACACACGAATGACACTGATAAGCACACGTGAAAGAAAAAAACACGAGAAAATATTTTTATACAAAATTTTGTATGCTCGCCCGTTGTACATAGACGTGCCGCGGATCCATCCGTGATCTACCATTCGGAGTGGCCCGTCGTCGTTGCTCTCTCGATTTCAAAACAAACGATTTCGAAGATGAACGACAACGGCAACGGCTCCTCCAATGGCGTACCTGCAACGTCGTTTTGGCTTTCGACATTCAACCGTATTACGCTCCAAATTTTAAGGTCCTTTAAAACTTTTTATACGTTGCGTAGTAAAAATGTTGGATTATTTATTTTAACAACGCACTGTTTAAATAATGAATATTTCAAGCACAATTTTTTTCGAACATTAGTCTAATGTAATCATGAATAAACTTGACAATCAATCTCATGATTGATTCCAGTTGTCTCAATTATGACTGATTCATACATTTGATGAATTGATTTAAAAAACGTGTTTCACTTAAAGCACTTCAGTGTTTTTTTTTTTTTTTTTCTTTCAACATCTTGAGTCAAACTCGAATAAACAAAGTTTTTAAATAATTGACAATTAAAAACCGATTGAAATATCATTGAAACAATAAAATACTAATTGAATTATCTTACAATTTTTGCTTAAGATTTCTCGATAGTTGTTATCTACAGTTATTATTGGATTATGACGTTAGATATGAAAAAATATACGTCTGAAATTATCGCAATTCGGGTCAAAACAAACAAGTGTTGCCGTACGAATCGGTTTTAATCAATAGCGCACATATACGTAAGATATATCGCATGCTCTTCTTTTGGTTCTCAACAATGAAACTATACTCGGCAAAATCAATTTGAAATCAAATGAAGCGCGTGACAAGTTTAGCCGTATATAATTGTTTTCTCGCTTCACAAGATAACTGCGGCGATTATCGAGAAGCTATGTTTGTAGGAATATTTGTGTTACGCGAAAAAAAATGTGATACACGATTGATGATACTGTGCGTGAAAAAAAAAAAAAAAAAAAAAAAACAAATCCTACATTTTGTACGCAACATTTTAACAAGTTCGTCCAGTGGCGACAAATTTGAGCGATTGACAATAAGGGATGTAGAAAGATTGGCGCGCAATAGGTGACACTTTGGGGCCTGAATAAAAAAAAAAAAAAAGCAAACTGCTAGCAACTATTACACCAGAAGAGCGTGCCTCCTCCACGTTACTCGGAGGAGACACTCCCGGAGCCTTACATTAGAGACCTTGTAGATATTATTAAACTACGCGCTTGAACTTGTGTGTGTGTGTGTGCGAGAATTAATATTTCTAAATTTTTATCTCTCTACTTCTCCCCCTTCCCCCCGTTAGAAAACGTGTACTTAATCTCAGATCGTACTCGCACACAATTATTCTAGGCTAAAGAATAATCTCCGAAAGCAATAAGGAAACACGGCGAGACGTAAATAATCGTCTTTGTCGTCGTCGCCGCCGTCGCCGTTATCACGCGGATACTCAGTTACGCTCTCTCTTCTTCCCCCCTCCCACCCACCCCCTATCCCGTATCTATCTCGACGATGAACGAGATACATGTGAGAACTTAAGAAAGTAAATACTTAGGTAATCGTTAACTCATACGCGTCGGATACGTTAAAAGTAACGAATTTTACGACTCCACCACTGCTGCGTAGTTAGTTTTAAGATCAGGACGAGAGAGAGAGAGAGAGATATGAATTGTTATTTTAAATAGGGGATTCTTATGTAACTACCTCCTTTTAGAGTGCTTTCGAGAACTTTTCTTTTACATATGTATATCAATATTTTTTGATTCGCGAATTTCGATCACATCTTGAAAATATTAATTTATACAAACGACATATATATATATATTTATAAATATATATATTTATAAATCATGTATTTTTATAATAAGCAAAAATTTATTATTCGTTTTACAGAAGTAAAAAATAGAAAGATTTTTTTGTTAACAAAAATTTTATTTAGTTTTATGATTGTCAAGGTACGCGTGTGCGAGGCGTATGTGAAAACACATTTTCACAACATACAGAGGCTATGTTTTAAGTAATTGAGAATTACTCGGTGTGGACAATATCTCAACCGTTCTCTTTCTTTGCCGGGGCACTGTGTAGGGTTTTAACTTTTCCCTTTTCAATCCCCGGGTACGTCTTCGTGTAAAGTAGGCGAAAGGAGCAGAGCCGCGACCGGGGTCTCCGCCATTCTGCCAGATTTGTACAGATAAATACGTCAAAGGAACGGGTGTTAGCGCATAATACTATGGCCAGTGCATCTACTCATGGTACCGTAATATTTAAATAACGTGTCGTATACCTAAACAACATTGCCAAAAATAGATTTAGTCTCTACGTACGTAGGATAGTTAAGCACGTACACAAAAAAATTTAGCATTCCTCTATATTTCTACTCTTTATCTTCTTTCTTTCTATTTATCCTAGTTATCTTTATTTTATTTTATCTTGCAGTTCTCACATCTCCACCTGTAATCATGTCTTTGTTTATTTTATTTTTTTTTTTTTTTTTACAATGTCCTTTTACAATTTTTGTTTCTCAATCTTTTTCTTTTCTTCTTTCTCTCCGTTTTTCTTAGTCTATTTTCTGTTTAAAGTTGTTTTTCCGAGGAAATCATTTTTATTCCCTCCAATCTTCTTTCTTTCATTTGTGGCGGAGACCTACGGAACGTTCTCATGAGATTTCAAAAACAGCTCGCAGCAGTCCGCGGAGTATTTTTAGCATTAGTTGTTATCGAAGGAGCCTTATAATTGAATATTCCTCCCGATAGCAACGCCGTTCTCTCACGATCATAAATATTTTTGTCGATGGTGTTGTTATTTTTTCCGCAGTGTAAAAATATTATATATATATATATTTTGATTTTGACTCATGAGATTCAAAGCAAAGCTTTACAAACGTGACGAATGAGCTTAATGTCAGTAGGTAGATATTGAAGAGTATTAAATGTTGAAAAATATTGCTAACAATATTAAAAAAAAACGGCGTTAATGTCGGGATCTTTGTACATATATATACGTTGAGAAAAAGAGTGGGGCTTGAAATGATCATTTTTTTCAATCGTTTTTAACATTGAATGTTTCTGCACAATGTAGTGGCAAATAACGAACATTTTGACATAAATAGTTTTTTACATGTTGTATTGTTAACACACACAGTGTAAAGTAACGAAACAGTATTCTATTATAAAGATCTGATAATAACTTATTGAAATGAGGCTTTCTTTAATACATAACAGGCGACTAAATTTACAAAAAGAAAGTCTAAGCAAACAGTATGTTAAAGTATTGATAGAATAGAGTTTTGTAATTTATATATATGTGTATAATATATTGTCTTATATATTTATTGTATTTATTATTTAACATGCAAAAGAAAATTGTCGCGAAAGTTTCAAAGAAAGTCGCAAAATTTAAATTTGTGATATTTATTACATTGTCCAACTCCACGTTAACTTTTTTATGTGGAAATTTTGGCACATTTTAATTTACAATAGAGATAAGTTCTTTCGGGCCCAGTAAATTGATATTTTATTTAATTTGGAGAAATTTCAAGTTTTTTTTACTTATATTCCCCCGTTTATTTGACACGCGATTGCAATTGTACAGAAAACATCCGCTGTTAAATGTATGATTTCGTCATTTTCAAGCTTCGCTGCTAACGTACACGCATGTATAAAATATACATGTATATAAACGCATATAGTACATATACATTATATATTGTATATATGTATACATGTGTACGCGCGCGAGAGAAACAAGAAAAAATTATTCTATATTATTATATTACATATAATAATGAACCCGTACGAGTGTGACCACAGCAGAGAGCATTATTGACATCGGTTTTTGTCGCAACGACATTCACAAAATAATAACAAATATGTGTATATTTATATAAATGCGACGCGTACAAATCAATTAATTAAATCGCAGGCAATACGGAACAATTCTGTCTCGTGTGTGCATCAAAACACGACCACCCTCGTTTCAAACAAACATTTCGATAAGTACGTAATTTTCAAACAACATTCTTTCTCCCTCGAACGGAACGCGGCTCGTCGACGTCGCACAGTGGGTCGAAAAAAAAAAAAACAAGATCGAACACGTGACTTTCACACGTGTCGTCACGTCTCAATCAAATCGCCCTTCGTTTTTTCTACCTTTTCTACGAGACATAAAATCACCACTCGCAAGAGCGTGCAAAATATTGACACTAGGTTAATGTGAAGAATTACAGCATATTTTTCATCGAAAGTGACGTAGCAATCGATAAAAAAAAAAAAAAATTACATCAGCGAGCAAATCATTGTGTGTACCATTACATATAGATAGACAAGAGAAATGTACTTGTAAGCGTATTTATATAAGCCATCGTGCTCGGCTTTTCTTTCCCTTTTTTTAATCGAATCGAGAAATCACTGTGCACCGCGAAGCAAATACCAGTGTGTCCGTCCAACGTTTCGCGAGAGCGAAAGAGAGAGAGAGAGCGAGAGAGAGCGAGAGAGAGAGAGAGAGAGAGAGAGAGCGGTTGTACGCGATTTTAGTATTACGTCATAGTATTATTTCATCAGTATCCCGAGAGGGCGATCGCGCAGAGTCCAATTTTTCTTCAGATCTGAGTTTACTTTCGTATAAAGAGACATTCGCGCGACATCAGCGAACTGTTAATCCAAACATTGAAAAAAAGAAAAAAAATAAAACTCGTCAGCTGATCAACACTCGTCACTCACGCTGCATTATTTTGTATAATATTAAAAAATAAAAAAAAAAAAAAAATAAAAAAAAAAGAAATCAAGCAGAAGGCGAAGTTTCACACACATTCGTCACGCGAGAAGAGAGACCGATTTACTTCGTTTAGATATTTTTGTCTCATATAGGATTGGCACGTTGTAGATTTTTAATCATTGATCTTATACACGTATACACGTTTTTACACACACATCTAGATATTATTATTATTATTAACTAATTAATAAATTAATTAATAAAATAATTATCTCTATATCATCACTAAAGTATAGATTTAGCTTTGAGCTCTCTATTAAATTAGAGAATATTTTTTATAATCATATTACGATCTGAGTACTGCTATTGCAATATTAACAACAATAATAATAATAATAATAATAATAACAATCATTGTCATTGTCATTGTTGTCATCGTCATTGTCATCATCATTTTTATTATTATTATTATTATTATTGTTATTATGATTATTATTAGTACTATCGTCTGCAACGTTGTTCGAGTGTATTCGATCAACCGACGCAACACTCTTGTCTTCTGTTTTTCGTCATATCTTTTTTTTCTTAAGATCTTTATTCTCTCGAGTATATATATATATATATATAGTAGTTTATTTCGCGAGTAAGAGCCATCAGTTTATTTCGATAATGATAAGGTCGAGGCTTTTTATATACGTGTTTTTTTTTTTTTTTTATGTATCAGTATTCTACGGGTTTGATTTTAGTCGATAAGTGATTGTTTAACCGATACTTAAAACCCCGACACGAAGAAGGTGAAGATGATACAATTACTTAATTATTAAATTATTATTATTTACTTCACACTTCCCTCGCTCCTCTTCCCTTCTTGCCCGCTCCCTTGCTCCCCTTCTTCTCGTTTTTTTGTACGTCTATTTTTACAGTTTTTTTCCCTTCTGTGCGCCTCCCCCTTGGAATATTATTTAAACGCTAATTTATTATATTTCACATATACGCATACATGCATACATTACATACACACGCTCACATTCATACATGCATGAATATACATGCATATACATACGTACGTACACACGGAGAAGAAAAACACACACACGCGCGTACACAGCATCTTTTACGTGCGAATTTCGGCGATCGACTGGCTTAATAATTTATTACATTATCTCACATTATAAATATCATGTGACTTAAATAACACACGCAATGCAGGCTTTTCCGCCTACAACCCTTCCTTTCCCACGGGCGTCTGGGGAATCGTGTACGCAAAAGTATCACGTTTTTCCCAAAAAAATAAAATAAAATAAAATAAAATGATTAAAATAAAATTAAAAATAAGCGCGGCGACAATTTCACTGGGAACGTAAGGGTTCGAGAAATTAGTTCGTAATGATACGACTTAGGCATTCGTATGTCTTTAATGCTCGTTTTTTATTCGCATCTATCTGCCTGTATTTCGCCTTGATTCGCGAACAGCGTTGTCGGCGCTTTGGGTGCCTTTGCCCGCCTTCGGAGAATTCACGCAACGTCGAATAATCCGTTCCTCGACGGAAGCGTAAACTTCATTATTGTGAAACATTGTACGATACGAAATTTTTATAAGATACATAATAATATGTATGCGCAGAAAGAGGAAGAGCTTGATTGAGACGTCGGAGTTGAACTGAACTCGGCAGCTGAAATGGTTCTGATTTTTTTTTTGTCAATCATCTCGCGATGAGAGAGCGCATTTATCATCGCAGCCTGATGTAATTTTTTTCGATATGTAATACGAAAGAAAAAAAAATTGATTTTAGTCACTTACAGATTTTTAAACCGAGAGAAGAGTGTTCTTCTTCTCTCGATGCGATTAAACAGATTGGCGTATTTTTTGAATGTAAAATTATACGAAGAGAGAAATTGAACTACATCTCGCTTCTGTGTGTGTGCGTGTGTGACATCATAATTCAATGTGACTAGATCGGTTGTCTAAGAGCCTTGAGAAGTCCGCAGAGAGCAACTTTCTGCGGATGACGCATAATTGCATGTTGTTAAGTTGACCATTACCAGTTCGGTTTAGCTTTGACGCCATCGTGTACTGCGTGACTATTTACACGTCCACAAAGAGCTCTTCCTTTCAATTAAAAAAAGAATGAAGTATTAATCCGAACTATTGATCCGACTGAATATTATTTTTCTATTGCGAATGTAATAAATACGATACGATACATGTGGCGATGAAATTTGCGAGAGTAACCGCGCAGATTTATATTTTGCACCAGAGTTGCGTCGGCGACTCGCAAGAAGCTTTGACGATTGATCAAAAAAAAAAAAAAAAAAGTAATCTTCATACTCTCTATTGTAAAGTACTGTCTGTTGTAAAATCTCTGCAATTTATATATTGCGGTATTCTCGTGTACTGCGTTATTTTTGAACAGAAACGAACTTGATGATGTAACTAAAATACGCAGCTCAGATAATGAGTGCCAAAAAACAAAAAAAACAAAAAAATGAATGGAATAGATTTATCTTCGCGCGCTGTACTGTGCTCAAAAAATTATAAAGGACATAATTTGTCACGTATGTTTCTGTAGAGGATATATTATTCCTTCCTGAAATGAAATTGTTAAAATGCTCAGAGTTCACTGTGAATGAACGAGTTCACTGACATGTTTTACTTTTAATGCAAGATTTGCTCTGATTGGACATTATTATCTTGACATGTTTAGAAATTTCTTGAATGTTAATTTTTTCACGTTTTAATATCTATCATTGTTCGAGGAGCAAATCTCCAATACGAAAAAGATTTTTTTGGTTTTGTTTTCTTTTTACAAAATTGACTTTGGCATGAGCAACATAATTCGCCTATTTTAGTTACATTGTACTTCGAGAGTTACGTGGGAGAAAAGAATGTGTGTCTTTGCCAGAGCAATAGAGCAGATACACGAGGATATTTCAACTGATGAAAAAAAAAAAAGATCAGTCAAGAGCGTTATAAAAATAAAATAAAAAAAAAACTGACAATGAAATAAAAAACACACGTGCGAATTTTTAGCAATAGCGAGAAATTACTTTTGTATCTATATGATGTAATGCGTAAGTTAGTTCGGGCTAATAATGCCACAGCAGCTGTTATGAGATTATTCAAGGTTGTGTGTATCATAAGTATTTTGAATTGTTGAATAGTAATAGTGTAAATGGACATTATAGGCGTTGCGCGATGTAGCTGCGACGAAGAAAACAAAGCTCTCTTGTGAAAAACGTCTTTGTTGCTGTTGACGTGGCTACTTCGTCTCCTGAAATATTTCGGATCAGATCTTTTCCCGTCCTTCCGAACCCTCGCCTCCTTCATCATAATAATTCATTTTTGTAACGAGATTGATTTCTTTTATTTTACTTGCTTTTTTGTGTTTTTTAACAAACATGCGGACTGACTTTTTTGTGGGTGATATGAACATGCATCAGCCTGCGCGCACGCGGATATTATGCGAACTCGAGCGTATATAGAGTAAAGCTGAGTTTTTTTTTTTTTATCGATAAACTTCCAAGAATAACAATGACTAAATAGAATAAAAATGTGAAATTTTTAGAGAGAAGAAAACGAAACAAGCAGAGAGAAATTAAGATCACTTGTTGGTTGATTTTATTTCTCAACTGCGAGAAGACAAAACGGTTTTTGGAATTATGAATCAAACAATTGACTGCACGATATTGCAAATGTTCTGCTGTTGCAAACTGTTTTCTTCTTGAGAATACAAAATTTTAAAACTTATCAATTTTGTGAATTATTCTGAATTTGCACGAACCTGGAAATTTTGCTCATGAAATTTCTAAAGATTTGAACGAAACAAACGGTTACGCAAAAGTGACTATTTTGGTAACATTGTATCCTATAATTGTATGTATAATCTTCTCTCTCTTAATGTAGATTCTTTTTAATACTTTGATTATAAATTAACGACATTGTTGTTATACTTGACGCGATCTCTCTTCCATGACAGATGAGTACCTAATTATTATTTACTTACAGTGTGTAACAAAGTATCTTTTAATGCATTATTTCTTTCCTCTTCCTTTTCTTCTTTTTAGTACATCTGGCTATTTTTGTTTGAAAAGATAGCTCGATCTGTAAGAAGCATAATAACACAAAGTTTCTCTCTCTTCTTTCCCGTCTTCTTCCTTCTCTCCCGAATTTTTTATATATATTATAAATAATATCGTGAAACAGTAGACGATAACGCTGTTAGACGTTTTAAGGTATTTATTGGGCTGCTATGTGATTTGTTAAAAATTTATTTTGATAAAAATCTCTCTTAATTTCAAAAAAAGAAAAAAAAACGGAAATGCCCGGAGAGTGCAGCTGCAAAGGTAACGGAGGCCTTTAGAAAATTTCGATGCGATGCGATGTGAATATTATTATTACTACGTACATACACACGATGCTGCGTTTGTTGCGCGCGCGTTTGCGCGTGTTCGACTCGTTCGTCTTCCTCTCGTGCGATCATGAGCGTGGAGAACAAATGCGTAAGCAACAAATGAGAGCGACGGGCAAAGGACCAAAATTTTTATGTAATCCCTCAATCGCCGATCGGAACTTTTCTCTTTTATGATTGGCACACGTTCACATCCGTTTTTTTTTTTTTTCTAAATAAAAGTGCGACGCGTTTTTACATACGTATATATACCGAAGAATCGTTTTGTCCAACGGACGGTCCGATTCTCTCGAGGCATCTTGTACTTGCAAGGGCATTGTTGTGATACCACAGATGCAGCTTCATTGAAACTTGAAATAAAAGAGAATAATGCGTTAACCAACATGATATTTATTTCACACTTTCACTTTGTATCCGTTGGACATTTTGTATATCGCAAACTATATGTAAAATAACTTATAAGTTTATCATTCTCGCTATATATATATATATATATATATAATATATATATATATATATAGCGATAATATATATATATATATATATACATATATATATATATATATTATAATTTGCGATAAAACACAAATTTCTTGGATTTTTCTCGTGACAAATTACATTTTACTAATATGTACAATGTAAACTATTTTACGTGCTTTTTTTCGTGTTACTGTTTTTCTTATTTTTCATTTTTGTATTATTACTGCGAACAAATAATAATTAAAAATGCACGCATATTTTCTACTGTAATTATTTATATACATATACAGTCGAACCTCCCAAAACGTATACAGTCGGGACCGGCGAGCCTCCCAAAACGTATACTCCTCTTATTCCCGCACTCTTTACCTCATGTGTGCGCAAAGACTTACTTGGTATAAATTCATCTCGCGCTAGCACAGAGTTTCGCGGTTGTAATCATACTTAGTGGTGGAAAAAGCGATAAAGAGGAAGATATACGTTTTGAGAGAGTAGATTTGTATACGTTTTGGGAAGTTCGACTGTATATAAATTTTATTTCGTAATAATAGGTGTTAAAACGTACGTACTTTTCATCCGCAAAACATTTAGGTCCGAATATTTTCATAGTCCTTTCTCAAATCTAAGATCTCATCTCCAATTTCAAATTTCAGCTCTGAAATCTCGAATCTCCAACCTCAAATTTCAATGTAGTTGCCACTCATGATATTCGGTTTTTCATGACTGAGCGAGAGTATGAAACATAGACTTATAATAATAGACGGGAACATTCGTGTAAGAGGAGCTCAAGCTTCCTTAAGAGAGACAGAAATAATCGTGGAGTAGTTCTCTTCTTTTCTAGTAGTGAGTTGATTGGTGGCCGCGGCACGGAGTGGCCGAGAGCAACGAAGATAGACGTCCGAGAGTCAGTTGAGAGAGAATGGGTGCGTTCAGATAACTCAACGGTTGAGAGATCATCACATATGATAAGACTATTCTTCAAAATCTGCAATGGTTCCAAAAGTATGATCCAATCAGAAGTGATTATCACTCAACCGTTGTGCAACTGTTGAGTTGTCTGAACGCACCCAATGATACCAGAGAGAAGCCTAAGAGCGAACAGGTCTATAAGAGAATGTGTAATCACTTTTCCGCCCCGCAAACTAGCGCATGTCCACGGGTGGTACACACTGGAACTACGCAGTCAGTCCACGAGCGACATGTCGGTACGCTATGTCCACTGCGTGCGGTTCTATTCTGTGCTATGTGCACGAGTTTAAATGGTCACTTTCTTTAAGTGTGTGAGTATATTCGAGAGCGTGAATTTGATTTTTTTTGAAATTTAAAATGACCGATCTCGCGATGAGAAGATGAGAAAGGAAAACAGAAAA